>NC_046001.1:4582998-4690498 GCF_010909765.2 Amblyraja radiata
CAGTACCAACCATATTTTCATTTTCAAACCACATTAAGGGTACTCACAGTTGTGTAAACATTTGTTTAGTGTTATTCAGAGCTCAGAGAGACATGACCTCCATCTTGCAGAGAGTGAGTGAGGCACACCACTTCCTGGTTTTATAGTCCCTCCTCCTCCCTCCAGCATGGGGCAGCAGAGAGAATGGTGAATTTTTAAAAAACATAAATATCTCTCTGATTTGTCATCAATGGGAAAAATCCTCCGCACCCGTAAGGCGGAGGGGGGCTCTGAGCGAGGTGGGCAAAAATGACGGCCATAGGCGGCGGCGTTCTCTCGGAAATCGCAGCACAGTAGGCCAAAAGCGGTCAAGATCAGACTTTTAGTAATATAGACTAGACTAAGTGGGACCCGTTGGGTCCCAGCTTCACACGGGAGGGCTGGTCCCCCAACGCAATATTCCACCTCTGCACCACTTCCATTATTGCTGACCAGTGGTGGGGGGGGGGGGGGGGGGGGGGGGGCTTTCTGGAGCGCCAGTATGAACCATTTTAGAACCAATAGACTTTTTTTTTTCAAGCTTTAGAACCAATAGACATTTTTTGCAAGCTTGCGAACCAATAGACATTGTTTTGCAAGCTTTAGAACCAATAGACATTTTTTGCAAGCTTTAGAACCAATAGAAACATAGAAACATAGAAACATAGAAAGTAGGTGCGAGAGTAGACCACCAGGTCCGTCGAGCCCGCACCGCCATTCGCTCATGGCTGAACACTAAACAGACACACTTACCCACAAACAGTAGACACAAGACACAGAACACAAGACACTACCCTCCCCTTTATACCGCTATCACCCCTCTCCACCCCAAAAACCTTGTGATCTCCTGGGAGAGGCAAAAAACCGGATAAAAACCCAGGTCCAATTCGGGAAAAAAATCCGGGAAATTCCTCTCCGACCCCAATCCAGGCGATCGACACTTGTCCAGGAGATCACTCAGGTCTTTCTATACTAACCATACCTAGGTCCATATCCCTGCCCTCTCCCCGTAGCCCCTTATCCCCTTGGCAGCTAAAAAACCATCTATTTTAGTCTTAAATATATTTAAAGTTTCTGCTTCCACTGCTCCCTGGGGCAGTGAATTCCATAAACTAACCACCCTCTGGGTGAAGAAGTTCTTCCTCATCTCCGTTCTAAAAGAGCCCCCCCTTATTCTGCAACTATAGATATTTATTTGCAAGCTTTAGAACCAATAGACATTTTTTTGCCAGCTTTAGAACCAATAGACATTTTTTTGCAAGCTTTAGAACCAATAGACATTTTTTTGCAAGCCTTAGAACCAATAGACATTTTTTTGCAAGCTTTAGAACCAATAGACACTTTTTTGCAAGCTTTAGAACCAATAGACACATTCTGCAAGCATTTTAGAACCACTAAGGGCACTTACATTTGAATAGACATGTGTTATTCGCAGCTCAGAGAAACGTGACCCTCTGCCTTCCTCCATCTTGAAGAGACTGTGAGGCACACCACTTCCTGGTTTTATAGTCCCTCCCCCCTGCCGCCAGCGGGGGCAGCAGAGAGAATGGGGAATTTTGTAAAAACATTAATATCTCTGTCATTTTTCATCGACGGGAAAAATCCTCGGCATGCATGCGGCGGAGGGGGGCTCTGAGCAAGGTGGCCAAAAATGACGGCCGTAGGTAGCGGCGTTCTCTCGGAAATTGCAGCACAGATGGCCAAAACCGGTCAAGAACAGATTTTTAGTAATATATAAGATTATGGAAACAACCTGTGGAAGGGAAACTTAAGATACAGACCAGCTTTGAAATATTTAAAGGGTATCAGCCAGCTTGAGGGGCTGAATGCCCTCCAGTTCTGATTTTCTAATCTACTCAAAGTTGATAATATCACAGAGGATAGAAATTCGATAGATTGTGGACAGAATTTCTAATTTGGGAATTTTAACAACTCTCTTTAAAATTGTTACGGGTAACTAAGAAGACAGGCGGCTTTGCTGTATGAAATATCTGTCACCAGATTCAGGAATACAAGGTCGTTCTCTTAGATGTGTCGAGTAATTTAGTAAACATTTTCTGCTGCCTTGAAAGGATCAGCTTGTTAATCAATGCAATACCATCAGCATAAATATAAATGCGATGCTGTCATGGGATGTCACTGGTATGTCACCAACGATGATGAAACTAACTACAGAGCGGAGGTGCAGAACCTGGCGGACTGATGCTCACGTAACAACTTGTCACTAAACACCTCCAAGACTAAGGAGCTGATTATTGACTTCAGGAGGTCACAGAAGGGGGAATACGCCCCAATCTCCATCTACGGGGACAGTGTGGAGAGAGTGTCCAACTTTAAGTTTCTGGGCACTCACATCTCAGAGGACCTCACATGGCCCACCAACACCGCTGCACTGGTCAAAAAGGCACAACAACGACTGTTCTTTCTGAGAACATTGAAAAGGACTGGTCTGCCCCAACAGCTGCTGACAACCTTCTACCGCTGCACGACAGAGAGCATACTATCGTATGGCATCTGTGTGGTATCTCAGCTGCATGTAGGTGGAGAGGAGAGCTCTTCAGCGCGTCGTCCACAGAGCGCAGAAGATCATTGGGACACCGCTACCCGCCTTGGAGGGCATCTACCGCACATGGTGCCTCAGGAAGACCGTCAGCATTCACAAAGACTCCTCATACCCTTGTAATGGACTGTTCGAACTACTTCCTTCGGGCAGACGTTACAAGGCCTTCTACGCCCGCACCTCCAGACTCAGGAACAGCTTCATTCCCAGAGCTATAGCTGCTCTGAACCGGCCCTGCTGAGTGCCCCCCACCCCCACGGACTGTCTCCCTCGGATGGTCACGTCGTACAGACACATCTGCACTTTAGTCTGTTATGACTAATTTACTGTTGTAATGTTCTTTGTACAAACCATGTTCTCGGGGTATCTAAATCTAAACCTAAATTTTAGTAGTTACTTAAGATGATGTTGGATGGAAGCTGCAAACCCAAATCTCGTTGCACTTATGTGCAATGACAATAAAATATATTATTATTATTATTATAGAGGTAAAAAAGAATGGGAAGAGACCATCAAAAGTGATGTCCTTATTCACCTTTACCTGAAATTCGAGTTTGAGAGTAACCCCTTCATTAGTGCAAGAACTTTGCTAACTGTAGCAAAAGCCCTTTTCATTTAATATTACAAACAAGACCAAGTGCAGACCCGTTGGGTCTGTTCCCCCAACGTGCGGTTGTGGGGGGAGAGGCGGCATGCAGTGTCACACACACTAACTATCCCCCCCCCCCCGCACTCACGCTAATTACCCCCCTTGATATTATATTAATATTATTAATTTGCTCCTTTTACCCCATAACCACACTATCTACTGACGCATAGCCCCCAACTTGCAGTCACATCTAGAGGGGGGGGGGGGTAGAGAGAGAATGGACAGAGACAGAGAGAGAGACAGAGGCACAGAGAGAGGGACAAGAGGGAGAGGGGGGTGGAGAGGAGGAGAAGAGGAAGGGTGGGTGAGGCGGGAAAGTGGGGGAGGAGGGGAGGAGAGAGAGGGTGAGAGTGAGGGGGAGAGAGAGGGGGGTGCTGAGAGGGGGAGACGGGGGAGGGTGGAGGGAAGAGGGTAGGGGTGTGGAGGGGAGGGGGTTTAGGGGAGGGAGGGTGGGGGAGGTGTTGGAGGGGAGAGAGAGAGAGGGGGGGAGAAGGGGGGGAGGAGAGGGGGGGAGAGGGAGTGCTGAGGGGGTGAAGGGAGGGGGAGAGGTGGGGAACAGGGAGGGGGAGGGAAGGGGGTAGGGGTGTGTGGAGGGGAGGGGGGTTTAGGGGAGGGACGGTGGGGGAGGGGATGGGGGGAGGAGGGGGGGGGGAAGAGGGGAGAGGGGGGGAGAGGAGAGGAGGGGGTGCTTTTTTACTTCAAACTAACCATATTTTCATTTTCAAACCACATTAAGGGTACACAGCTGTGTAGACATTTGTTCAGTGTCATTCAGAGCTCAGAGTGACCTCCATCTTGCAGAGACTGATTGAGACACACCAATTCCTGGTTTTATAGTCCCTCCCCCTCCCTCCAGCAGGGGCAGCAGAGAGAATGGTGATTTTTTTTTAAACATTAATTTCTCTCTGATTTTTCATCGATTGGAAAAATACTCTGCTCCAGGAAGGCAGACATGGGCTCTGATCGAGGTGGCCAAAAATGACGGCCGTAGGTGGCGGCGTTCTCTCGGAAATCGCAGCACAATGGGCCAAAAGTGGTCAAGATCAAACTTTTAGTAATATAGATGCTGCACTTGTTTTTAATTTGTGCTGGAATGTCATGACATTGTAACTGTGATCAGTGCTGGGGCTTAATCACAACTGCCGTTCATCTGAAAAGCATCTTGATGAGTCCATGTACAGCCAGTAATTACTTGTTTTATGAAAGGGATGTGTTCCTAAAAAACACATTGTTTGGTGAAATTTCATAAACTGAAATGGTTGAGGAAATGGGTTATGGAAATGCTGGCTTGCGCAGAGAGTGATATGTTATTTGTTAAAGGGAAACATAGATTTCAAAATCAAAGGTACATATCCTAAATTTATAATATACTAGACCAAGAGCAGACCCGTTGGGTCTGCTACCCCAACGCAGCCGTTCCCTACCCGTAGCCCCCACGGGAGACGTGGTCCTCCAACTGAAGCGGCTCAGGAATCAGCAGTGCGGCTGTTTTTAAATGGCGTCTTTGAGGCGAGATGCGGGCGCCAGCAGCCGTTATGGTCGCTGGCCAGCAGGAGGCGACAAAATGAGTGAGTGGGAGGGGGAGAAGGATTTGATTAAAAACGTGTACTTAAAGACGACGAAATGTAATGAGGAGCGGATACTTAGAAAGAAAAGCGAAATCTGTACCGAAATGGAAAAGATCTCGGAGATTGAGCGTCTGGATTCGGCGTGGCAATGAATCAAAGGAAGAAATGCAGCCGGCAGCCGTACATGTAAATGGATCCATTCCGATTGGACATCTGCGAGCATCGGCCATTCCGATTGGACATCTGCGAGTATTGGGCATTGTGACATCACACGATGGAACGAATCAAAAGGCAGAAAGGCAGCCGGACGGCTAGATAGATAGATAGATAGATAGATAGATAGATAGATAGATAGATAGATAGATAGATAGATAGATAGATAGATAGATAGATAGATAGATAGATAGATAGATAGATAGATAGATAGATAGATAGATAGATAGATAGATAGAACGTTTATAATTTAAGAAATTTATATAAATATATCCAGGTTGAATTTCAAACATAAGCCACATAAGCAGTAATAAGCCACATTGTGAGTTTATATGACCAATAGTCTTTTGTATCATCACCTTTCTGATTTTGAAGGTTTTTTGTCTTTTCTGCTTTCTGTGGAGGGTATATTCATAATGTAGAAATTAGAACCCAGCTCACAAAAACTGTGAATTTTCTATAAGGGTCAGAGGTCTTCCAGGTTAGTATGTTACTGAGGGTACAGCACCAAGAGGTTAAAGGTTATTGATAATTGTGTCCCATTGTGTTAGTGGGGGAACTGCGAGACGGCTGCCCTGCCAGCAGCGTGTTCGTTATTTCTATAATTTAGTTGGGTTTTTTTGTGTGTCCAAACGTGTGTTTTAGTGTCTCTCGGTGTGTCTTGTGTGGGGGGTGGTGAGGGGAGGTAAGGGGCGAACCGCTTTTGGTCACCTCCTCCACGGAGAGGTGACTTTTCCCATGTCGCCTCCCTCGTGGCCTAAAACCATGGATTGGTGCGGCTTGTCCCGGAGTCGGGCCCGGAGTTTCAGCAGCGGGCGCAGCGTGAACTTTTCATCGCGGAGGGGTGAGCCCTTGCCGGGGTCGCCAGAAAGTGGAGGTGTTGCATTGCTTATCAGGGAAGATATTACAGCAGTGCTTTGGCAGGATAGATTTGAGGGCTCGTCTAGGGAGGCTATTTGGGTGGAACTGAGAAATGGGAAAGGGGTAGCAACACTTATAGGGGTGTATTATAGACCGCCAAATGGGGAGCGAGAATTGGAAGAGCAAATATGTAAGGAGATTGCAGATATTAGTAGTAAGCACAAGGTAGTGATTGTGGGAGATTTCAATTTTCCACACATAGACTGGGAAACACATTCTGTAAATGGGCTGGATGGGTTGGAGTTTGTAAAATGTGTGCAGGATAGTTTTTTGCAGCAATACATAGAAGTACCTACTAGAGAAGAGGCGGTGCTGGACCTCCTGTTAGGAAATGAGACGGGTCAGGTGGCAGAGGTATGCGTTGAGGAACAGTTCGGGACCAGTGATCACAATACCATTAGTTTAAATATAATTATGGAGAGGGTCCTAGGGTTGAGATTTTTAATTGGAGAAAGGCTAACTTTGAGGAGATGCGAAAGGATTTAAAAGGAGTAAATTGGGACAGTTTGTTTTATGGGAAGATGTGGAAGAGAAATGGAGGACATTTAAAGGTGACATTTTAAGAGTACAGAATCTTTATGTCCCTGTTCGGTTGAAAGGAAATAGTAAAAATTGGAAAGAGCCATGGTTTTCAAGGGAAATTGGACACTTGGTTCGGAAAAAGAGAGAGATCTACAATAATTATAGGCAGCATGGAGTAAATGAGGTGCTTGAGGAGTATAAAGAATGTAAAAAGAATCTTAAGAAAGAAATTAGAAAAGCTAAAAGAAGATATGAGGTTGCTTTGGCAAGTAAGGTGAAAGTAAATCCAAAGGGTTTCTACAGCTATATTAATAGCAAAAGGATAACGAGGGATAAAGTTGGTCCATTAGAGAGTCAGAGTGGACAGCTATCTGCAGAGTCAAAAGAGATGGGGGAGATATTGAACAATTTATTTTCTTCGGTATTCACCAAGGAGAAGGATATTGAATTATGTGAGGTAAGGGAAACAAGTAGAGTAGCTATGGAAACTATGAGGATCAAAGAAGAGGAAGTACTGACACTTTTGAGAAATATAAAAGTGGATAAGTCTCCAGGTCCGGACAGGATATTCCCTAGGACATTGAGGGAAGTTAGTGTAGAAATAGCAGGGACTATGACAGAAATATTTCAAATGTCATTAGAAACGGGAATAGTGCCGGAGGATTGGCGTACTGCGCATGTTGTTCCATTGTTTAAAAAGGGGTCTAAGAGTAAACCTAGCAATTTAGTGACCTGTTAGTTTGACGTCATTGGTGGGCAAATTGATGGAAAGGATACTTAGAAATAATATATATAAGCATCTGGATAAACAGGGTCTGATTAGGAACAGTCAACATGGATTTGTGCCTGGAAGGTCATGTTTGACTAATCTTGAATTTTTTGAAGAGGTTACTCGGGAAATTGATGAGGGTAAAGCAGTGGATGTTGTATATATGGACTTCAGCAAGGCCTTTGACAAGGTTCCTCACGGAAGGTTGGTTAAGAAGGTTCAATGGTTGGGTATTAATAGTGGAGTAGCAAGATGGATTCAACAGTGGCTGAATGGGAGATGCCAGAGAGTAATGGTGGATGGTTGTTTGTCAGGTTGGAGGCCAGTGACTAGTGGGGTGCCACAGGGATCTGTGTTGGGTCCACTGTTGTTTGTCATGTACATCAATGATCTGGACGATGGTGTGGTAAATTGGATTAGTAAGTATGCAGATGATACTAAGATAGGCGGGGTTGTGGATAATGAAGTAGATTTTCAAAGTCTACAGAGAGATTTATGCCAGTTGGAAGAGTGGGCTGAAAGATGGCAGATGGAGTTTAATGCTGATAAGTGTGAGGTGCTACATCTTGGCAGGACAAATCAAAATAGGACGTACATGGTAAATGGTAGGGAATTGAAGAATGCAGGTGAACAGAGGGATCTGGGAATAACTGTGCACAGTTCCCTGAAAGTGGAATCTCATGTAGATAGGGTGGTAAAGAAAGCTTTTGGTGTGCTGGCCTTTATAAATCAGAGCATTGAGTATAGAAGTTGGGATGTAATGTTAAAATTGTACAAGGCATTGGTGAGGCCAATTTTGGAGTATGGTGTACAATTTTGGTCGCCTAATTATAGGAAGGATGTCAACAAAATAGAGAGAGTACAGAGGAGATTTACTAGAATGTTGCCTGGGTTTCAGCAACTAAGTTACAGAGAAAGGTTGAACAAGTTAGGGCTTTATTCTTTGGAGCGCAGAAGGTTAAGGGGGGACTTGATAGAGGTCTTTAAAATGATGAGAGGGATAGACAGAGTTGACGTGGATAAGCTTTTCCCACTGAGAGTAGGGAAGATTCAAACAAGGGGACATGACTTGAGAATTAAGGGACAGAAGTTTAGGGGTAACATGAGGGGGAACTTCTTTACTCAGAGAGTGGTGGCTATGTGGAATGAGCTTCCAGTGAAGGAGGTGGAGGCAGGTTCGTTTTTATCATTTAAAAATAAATTGAATAGTTATATGGACGGGAAAGGAATGGAGGGTTATGGTCTGAACGCAGGTGTATGGGACTAGGGGAGAATACGTGTTCGGCACGGACTAGAAGGGTCGAGATGGCCTGTTTCCGTGCTGTAATTGTTATATGGTTATATGGTTAAAGGAGAGCTCCGATCGCTGGCCCGCGGACTTACAGCCTGAAGCCGCGGTCTGCGGAGATTCTAGCCGCGGGCGCGGCATCTGGAGCCTGGGACCCCTTGCTAGGGATCGCCAAAGAGCTCCGACCGCCGGTCTGCGGAGCTTCTAGCCACAGGTGCGGCGTGAACTTACCATTCAGAGCCTGGGTTCCCTCGCTGGGGAGAGCCAGAGATGAGCTTCGACCGCCGGCCTGCGGCCTACAACATCCTGAAGCTGCGGCCTCCGGTAGGAAAATGCCGATTTGGGACCTCCAAGCCGCTTAGTGTGTTCAACCGTCCTAACGTCGGAGTTTCAACCATCCGGAGATCGGAGTTTCAACCATCCCGACGAGAGGGCCTGTACATCGGGCCGTCCGTAGCGGCGACTACGGAGGTTTATGGAGGAAGATTGACTGTACTTTGTGTCTCCCACCACTGTGAAGAATGCTGTGGTGGATGGTTGTGTTTAATTTTATTGTGTATTGTGTTTTTTCTTTTTTGAGTGTACCACTGCTGGCAAATTAATTTCACTGCACTTATATGTGTATGTGATGAATAGAACTAATTGATTGATTGATTGATTGATTGATTGATTGTCTTTGTGTCTTCATGTCCAGCAAGCAGACTTGTAGCTGTGGGATTTTTTCTTGTCCTCCTTCCACTGTTGGGAAAAGCTGCCCCTGCCAAAAGGCTAACGTAGCATATTTCTTTTCTCAGAAGCCATTTTTTTTTCAGTGCTTTCATGACCAATCTGACAAAGCGGTTGTTTGGGGCAAGAAGTTGAACCTGCTCAATATTTCGGCGACTTTTCCACTTGGATTAGATTAAAGGAAGCTGATGTCCAATATGCCTAACAGCAGACCTATTATATAAATAGGAGAATAAGGAAAGTGATTTTCTTTCTGCTGGGGTCAGAATGCAGTTTCCATTGTGCAAATTAAAGTCATGATCAGGAAGACCTGATGGAAGTATATCAAATTATGAGGCACAGATAGGGTAGACAGTCAAAACCTATTTCCCAGGATGGAAAAATCAAATACCAGAGGAAATAGCTTTAAGGTAAAAGGACAAAAGTTAAATGGAGATTTAGGGGACAAGGTTTTTTTACAAAGAGGGTGTCTGGAGCCTGCTGATGGGAGTGGTGATTGAGGCAGGGCATTTATGAGACTTGGATAAGCACATAAAAATGCACAGAATGGAGGGATATGGATCGCGTGCAGGCAGATAACAGTTGGCATCACGCTTGGCTCAAACATTATATGCCGAAAGGCCTATTCCTCTGCTGTACTGTTTTATGTTCTATGTACAGAGAAGCTCTATGGAATATCCTTGGGAAGTGACCATAGATACACCCAGTGGTCCATGGAGCAGAGCACTTTCCTCCTGTCAGCTGCCAAAATCTCCTGTCTTAATATGTCAACACCCTTAAGAAGTGGCAAAAATGTCCTGTATTTTCTGACTCCCAATGTCTGTCAGATTTCACAATTAAGCATAACACATTTTTTCTCAATGCCTGTATTCCTGAAAGAAATCTTGCAATGATGATAGTTAAGTAGGCATTTTATATAATTTTAAAGTGAAATTGTGTTCTCTGTTGGAGGGTGCATGTTTGACCTGTACCCTGAATCTGGCTTTCACGTCTTATGGTTCAGATCAGGATAGGGAAGAAAGAAAAATTAATTCAGCAGTGGTGAGTTTGTCAAAGAAAATCGGTTTATTCAAGCCTTATTTCAGCATACTGAATAGTATTCCTGAAGGAACTCCAAAATGCTCTGCTGTGCCAAAATCTTGCGGAATTTTAACATAGACTGGAGGGTATTAGGTATAAGGAGAGGTTGGACAAACTTGGATTGTTTTCTCTGGCGCGTTGGGGGCTGAGGGAAGTCCTGACGGAAATGCATACAATTATGAAGCATAGTCAGAACCTCCCCCCCCCCCCCCCCCCCCCCCCACTCAAGGTAGAAATGTCAAAGATTCGAGGGCAGAGCTTTTAGGTGAGAGGGGCAAAGTTTAAAGGAGATGTGCAGGGCAAGTTTTTTTCTACACAGAGGGTGGTGAGTACGTGGAACGTGCGGCCAGGGATCGTGTCATGGTGGAGTTGGATACGATAATAACATTTAAGAGCTTTTTAGAAAATGGATAAAGGGAAGGCAGAGATTAGTTTAACTTGGCATCATGTTCAGCACAGACATTGTGGGCCAAAGGGCCTGTTCCTGTGCTGTACAGGTCTCGAAATTAACGGTTGCCCAGGTGCCACTGACCACTCAAAGCACCGTCAGGCCTAAACACCGAGTCATTTTGCCCGGCTTGGCAACCAGATACTGGTTTGTACCGAAGATAGACACAAAAAACTGGAGTAACTCCGCGGGTGAGGCAGCATCTCTGGAGAAAAGGAACGCGACGTTTTGTGTCGGCGGTGACGGCTGTATTGCGTGGGAAAGATACTAGGTGCGGGGTGACGGAGGGTCGAAGGGAATGACGGGCCCTGAACAGCGGCAGCAGCGGCCGCGATAGCGGCTCCATCTCCTCCTCCTCCCGCCCCCGCCCGCCCTGATAGCGGCCGCTGCTTGCAAAGCCGCTAACGGCGCTTTCAAAAAACCCCTCCCGCACGCCGAGGCCAGCGGATCCTTCGTTCCCAGGTTTGCAAAAGCTGCGGCCGCGATCAGGGAGGAGGAGGAGGAGGAGGAGGAGATGGAGCCGCTGTCTCTGTGCGGGGCCCGTCATTCGCTCCGACACTTCTGAAGCAGCTGCACCAAAGGTCCTATAGCTATAGGATCTTTGAGCTGCACCGCTCGGCCCCGCACCTTGCTGTTGGCTGGCGGTGGGGAGGAAACCCCAACGGCCAAGGCAGCGGGGCGATATTGTCCGAGGAGCGCTGACCTTCCTTCCTCCATACCTCGCCCCTTCTCTCTCTCTCTCTCTCTCTCTCTCTCGTACGCCCCCACCACCCCTCCTCTACACCCCGCACTGATCCCCATCCCCGCCTCTATTCAGTCCTCACTGACATCCCCTGTGCTCCCCTCCCCATCCCCCCCCCACCTTCCCCCAATCTATTCATCCTGCACTGATCACCCTATCCACCTCGTATTCATTCTCCTGCCGCCCCCCCCCCCATCCATCCGACACTGGTTCCCCAATTCACCCTGTACTTACCCCTTTCCCATCCATCTCCTCCATCCATCCTGTACTGATCCCTCATCCATGCTGTACTAATCCATGCATTCATCCCGTACTGACCCACCCTCCATTTACCCTGCACCTTCCCCTCATTCATCCTGTAGTGATCCCCCATTCATCCTGCACAGACCCTCCGATCCACACTGTACTGACCCCCCCCCCCCCCCCCATCCATCCTGCGCTGATCTCCCCCCCCCCCCATCCATCCTGTACTGATCCTCCCATTCAAGAAGAATGGGGGGAACAGTCTGAAGGGTCTCTACCCGAAACGTTGCCTATTTCCTTTGCTCCATAGATGCTGCCTCACCCGCTGAGTTTCTCCAGCACTTTTGTCTACCTCCATCCATCCTGTACTGAACCCCCCCCCCCCCCCCCCCATTCAACAACACTGACAGCCCCCGCGCTCTCCCCTCACTTATTTTACCAACTCCAACCAACACGTACTAATTCACCTGCCTCAATCCATCCATTCTGCACCGACTGCCTTCTAACCCCCCCCCCCCCCCCCCCCCCCCCCCCCCGCCATCCATCCACCCCGCACTGATTCACACACACCCCCCTCCCTGACCCTATTGTCCTGGAGATGTCTTCAGAGCAAACATTGACTATGTTTGATAACGGAATGAAATCAAATGTGTTTTAATTCCCAATGTTCTTATTTGTTTTAATCCATGAAGATGGTTATTTAATGAGCAACATTCACAACTATACGTACGCATATATGTTACCATGGTCCAGGATTTATTGACACAGGTTGATCATACGCTGAATAATCCAACCACATTTTTGTTTGGAAGTGGAAAGAACTAATAGAAATTGCATTAATTGCAATGTGTAAAAAGAGTTGAGATACTGTCTTATAATTTTGCTGCTTGTCATTGTGGGATATATCATGTCTTGATTGGTGACTATTTAGTTTGTGACTTTATTTGAAGCAGAAATAATATGTGAATGCTTCATTGAGTATAATTCCGACTGGTAACTACGCACTTCGTCCAAGCACATTATCGCACGCGTCATGCAAGCCATCTTAAATGACCACCTAAACTGTCATTTTGCAACCTAAAAAGCTGCCAAGGTTGCCTGGCTGGCAACAAGGAAAAAAAGTTAAGCGAGAGCCCTGCTGTACCTATGTTCTATAGTTGCCCATATATTCTAGTTTACAATAAATCAGAAAAATCCTGTTCTAGATTGGGAATTCTGACCATTAGTTATTGATTATATGGGATTCGCCTGACAGCCGTTCTTCATCCTTCTGGCAGATAACACTTGTGGGCCTGCATCCCTGTCCATATCTTATCTTGCTATGCCGTGAATAATCCTATATTCTCATTTCAATACATTGTTTTGTTTTCTAATCAAAGCATTTTCCTACTTAGGTCTTGCACTGCTCTTAAGATGCACTGATAAAGGGTACGTCCCTCATTCAATTTGGACTGATTCTGACTGCAGGCCCCCGTGGAACTGTGCTGACACTTTGCATTTCTCACAAATCCATCAACGAGCCTGGAACTCTTGGAACAAACCAAAATATTTGTGAGATTTTGTTTAAATGTCAATTGATTCTTTGCAGCTTCAGAAAATGCAAAAATAGTCTCTATGGTAAAGAATGAGTTTGATTACTGCTAGACTTGAGCTGGTGCGATTTTAATTTAAAACATGTAATCCATCTATCTATATATTACTAAAACTCTCATCTTGTTCGTTAGTATGTCCGAGAGTCTGTCTGAAGTCTGATCCTGAAATTACGGCAAAACAGTACACGATAGCGGTACTATTTTAAGTTTAAAAAGAGGGAGGGTGAAGAGGAGGGGGAGGGAGTGCTGGGGGATGAGGAGGAATGAGTCACGCCTACGCAGTTTGGGGCTAAGAGTGAGGGGTGGAATATTGCATTGGTGGAACGTGTTGCGTTGGGGGAACGGGTGTGCTGGAATATTGCGTTGAACTTTCCACTAACACTTACGATACACTATTTAAAGTTCTTGCATTTGTGACAAACAAATGAAACTTGCTCTTTTCAGTTATTGAATCATGTGCTTAAGCAATAAACAATCCAGATTTACAGATTCAAATATTTCAAAGTTTATTTATAGAGTAACAGAATTGCCGAACAAGGTAAGTCCCCAATACAAAATGAGTGAGAATTATAAAGCAGAGTGTAGTATCCAAACCATTGGTTAATTTCCTGTTATAAAAGGATGAATTTCCCACAAACCCAAGCTACAAAACCAATTTAATATCCTCTGTATACAGGTTAAGATTGAGGTTAATGTCATTTTGCTTAACTATGTAAATTGAGCAGAATTCTAAGATCACGCAGAAGGTTAATTGAAACCATTTAATCATTTCATTGAACAGACTACATGGAGGAAGTATAGCATCTGGCAAGGTAGCCACCAGAAACGTAACTGGTTATTTAACTCCTGGGTTATTTAACTCTGAAAATTCGTGGTTTGTCTCTGTCCACTGCTGAAGGACTGTCCACCACTGAAGGACTGTCCACTGCTGAAGGACTGTCCACCACCGAAGGACTGTCCACCACTGCTGGACTGTCCACCACCGAAGGACTGTCCACCACTGCTGGACTGTCCACCACCGAAGGACTGTCCACCACTGCTTTCCATCGAGCCTAGAAATTGACTGATGCCGGAACTCTGTTTATTAAATGCATCTGTAAATGGGGGAGGGAAGCGGAAAAAATGTCATTATCTGGATCCTGCAATTTAGAAAGCAACTGCAACAGCAAAGACAAGCAAGTTGCAAATGTAACACAATAAAACATCACAAAAATACACGCGAGTTCTAACCGAGAACCCGACTCCAAAGGATTTTGAAACTCATAGATTTTAATGGAGGAGAGAGAGAAAAAGAGAGGAAATGCGAATCACAGAAATGTAGGGACAGGAGCTAGAGTTCAGAGGAGATAACCGAGGTAGGGGAAGGTCATGTCTGGAGAAATTTGAACAGCAGATCTTAAAAAGGCTTTGCCAGTTTAGGAGGCAACATGTCAAAGGGCACAATGGGTTATGAGAGTTGAAATAAGTTACAATATGGACAATAAATCTTTGATTGACATGAAACAGCAAGATTTGGGACAAAGGTCTGAGATTTACTGCAACAGTTAAGTGTGTATGTGGGAAAAGCACAAATGAACATTTCAGCAGTCAATGAACTGAGGTAGGGACTGAAATGGATGTAATTTAGGAGCCGGAGATAGAGGTGGGCGGTTTGGTGATGGAATAGATATACCTCTGATGAATCCCTTGCCAGATGCTAAATCACACCCAATGTAGTCAAAGCATATGTAATCTGACTCTTTTCCCTTATCTTCCTAGATCTTTCTGTATCCAACTAGGGATAAGCGGGTGACAAATATCCATTCTAAGCTAACAGACCCACAGCTATCTCAACAATACTTCCTCCCACCTTGGCTCCAACAAGGACTCCATTTCATTCTCCCAATTTCAAGTCTGAAGAAATCTGAAACATCACCTCCCCATGCCCTCCAAAGGTACTGCCTGACCCATGGTGTTCCTCCAGGACTTTGTGCTTTACACAAGATTCTAGCATTTGCAGCTCCGTTTGTCTGTTTGATCCATCAATGAGGATCCCACAGAGGAGCTTCTGAAATGTATTCCTTCTTCTGTGAACCGTGGCTAGACCTCCACCATTTTGTCAATAATATCCTTGGCCACATCTCATCTATTTCCTGCATCTCTGCTCTCACCGCCTCTCCTTTTGGACAGAGTTTCCTTAGTTCTCACCGTCCACCCCACCAACCTGTTATTCAACAGTTTGTACCAGCTTCCACAAGATTCCACCACCAAATTCATCTTTCCCTTCCCTGCCCTTTCATCGTTTTCAACAGACTTCCCCGTGTGACTCTCTGGACCACTCGACCACCCTCTTCTCACAGCACTTTTCATGCAATTTCAGGAAATGCAGCACTTGTTCTTTCACTTATTCCCTTCTTACTCTCACAGGAATCCAAACAGTCCTTCCAGGTGCGGAACGATTCGCTAACACTTCCTCCAATCTAGCGTACTGCACTCAGTGTTCACAATGTTGTCTCCTCTACCAGAAGCACTGCTTTGTAGAGTGGCTGCGTTCAGTCTGCAGGCCTGACCCTGAACTTCTTTCTACCTGCCTCTGTCCGCATGCCTCTTATTACCAGGCCCAACAGAAGGTTGAGGATCTGCACCTCGTCTTCAATCTGGGCATGTCGTAGCCTTCTGCAGGCATTATTGACTTCTACAACTCAAGGCATCTTGCTTTCTCTTTCTGTATCATAATTGGCCATTTCTGCTGTAGGCTGTCCATTTGTGACATTGGCAAAGCTTTTTTTTCTCTATTAGCACAGACTGACATGTTGGGCATGCTCTACAGCCTTGCATTCCATTTCTTTTCCACACCTAACCTTTGTTTCTATTCTCTCTCGAACAGTGAAGAAGGGTCTCGACCCAAAACATCACGTATTCTTTTCCCCCCAGAGATTATGCCTGACCCGCCGAGTTACTCCAGTATTTTGTGTCTATCTCCAATTAACCCATTGACTGGATGACCTCGACAACTCATCTCAATGGCGATCCTGGCCTCACCCTATCAGAGTTCCTCCCTTTGCCCCCTCCTCCACCCACTCTGCAACAGAAACAAAACATTTTTATTCTCATTCCCAAAACTGATGAAGGATCTTTGACTTGAAACATCCACTCTGACTCTTTTTCCACAGAAGCTCCTGACCTACTAAATATTTCCAAAACGTTATTATATTTTAGATTCAGATTTCCAGCTTCTGTCATTTTTTTGATTTTCATGGAATTTGTGGGATTTTATTCTAGGTTATGGAATATATCACTGTGATCCAGGGCATGAATGAGAAATAGGCAGGCTCCAAGAGACTCTTGACAGAGCAGAGGTAAAAGAGCAGGAATTGGAAATGCAGCCACTCCAGGAAATGAGCTGCCTACTGAACGAGTCAGGTAAACTCGAAAGCAGATGAAGTATTGAAGGACAATGGCACAAGCAATGGTGTCTGTTGTTGCAGACATGAAGGGAACGGACGAGAAGAAATTGCTGGACAGAGCCACAATCACAAGGGGTGTTACTCAGCCACAATTTGGGAGGCAGCATGAGATATGAGGGTTGAAGGCAGAGAAACATGAGACAGGGAGTTTGCCGTCAAGGAGGGAATGTCAGCTGTGAGCTTATTGAGGGGACGAATCATTACAGTGGATGTAAAAGGGAGGAGAGAGCAACAGGGGGAAGTGAACCATTCTCAATATCTATTATGGGGACCAGGAAGTCAACTGAGTAACATTCTCGCAATTATAATTTTAAAACTGAGTACAGCTATAAACAAAATGCATAACAGTGAGAAATTAAGATTTGTGAAAGAATGTGGAGTTGTTTTTGATTTTTGTGTTTTGTTCACTGTAGGTTAAAATATCAAACCAGAAAGTATAACTTCACTCACCACTCTGCGTGCTTTGTTGGATGCTGATAGTTTGTATCCCTTCGGTCAACCTGTTTATGAAAGAAACATTTGTGTTACCAAGATGTTTGCAGGATGTTCAGAGGTTTATTTACTGCAGGTTTACTAAATATTTCCCTCCAAGGAACACCCTCATATGCCCACTGGATCCGTGATGCCCATTTTCATGTTTGAGTGCTGACAGTAAACAGCAGAGGCATTGTTGAGCAGATCGGGGAGATTGTCCCTCAAGTGGGACAAACTGTTTAGCACTCAGGAACAAGATCCCTGGCTCCTTTAACCACACTCTTTGGGGTTTCGGAGTTCAACGGCCCTGTCCAACCACTGGTGGAACTGCCCATCAGTCTGCTAAAGTCGCACAATGCCATCACCCACTGAATCACAGGAGAGCTCTACCATTCTGTGTAGAAGTCAACGTGTGGGTGTTCATTCTGAGAGCAAGTTTAATGTTAATGTCTGAGATGGAAACCCGCCTTTAATGAGTATTCTTTCACTGCCTGAACCTGCACAGAATGCCCTCAAAGACAATAGCAGTTCATGGGAAATGTAATAGAGTGCTAGTACAGATGGCAATCTGCAAGTACGTGGGACTGTGGCATCAATCCAGGGTGGTACCTGGAACTTGTAACTGCTCAATGTCTTACCTCTGTTCCTCTCCCTCCAGTAGCTTCCTGTAGGTGGCAATTTCAATGTCCAGGGCCAACTTGACACTCAGCAGCTCCTCCATTTCACGGGCTCGTATGGTTAGCTCGTTCTTTGCTTTCTGGATGGCTTCCTGCAGTTGCTGAATCCTCAATTTACTGTCTTTGAGAGAGAGTTCGCCACGTTCCTCTGCTTCTGTGCACGCGGCCTCGAGTGCTGCACGCTAAGTAACACAAAGTTAATGTAACACATAAGTCAGACGCAAGTCTAAAGAAGGGTCGCCTATTCCTTCTCTCCATCAATGCTGCCTCACCCGCCGAGTTTCACCAGCATTTTTATCTACCTACAAAAGTTATCATCATCACTTTTGCAGATTAAACCCTGGGGTATCTTGCCAATGCCCCCCCCCCCCCCCCCCCCCCCCCCCTGCACAAATTGGGAAGGTCCTTGCTGTGCACAGTGTCTTGCATTTTGGCGGAGAAGGGGTGAATATGGTAAGTGTCTTAGTGGAAGGACTGAGAGGTGTAATCATTACTGAGGCTCACAGAAAATGAGG
The DNA here is from genome assembly GCF_010909765.2 of Amblyraja radiata. Lineage (NCBI taxonomy): Eukaryota > Metazoa > Chordata > Chondrichthyes > Rajiformes > Rajidae > Amblyraja > Amblyraja radiata. The sequence goes on from NC_046001.1 coordinate 4,601,450, forward strand.
ATTGGACCAGGTTGAACTGGTGTTTCAACCATCTCTTGGCCATTTGCTTTAAGCTGGGGAATCTTGCGAGAGTCAATGGGGTGGCACCCAGATCTTGTTTGCTTCCACTTCCCGGCTTACCTGTTTTTTAAGATTTTCAATATCCATAGTTAGTCTACGGATATTACTCATCAGATCATTACACTCTAATTTGATTGATCGCATTTCATCTCCAGTTCCTCCAGATGTGCTCATCTCGTGCATCTGCAAGGGAACACATGTAAACGGTCAGTGAACAGTTCTCCATCCAGCAAAGAAGTCAGAGCCATCGCCGCATCGTGTTTTGAGGGGTAATAAGGATGCAAACCTTCGCCGTTTTCCACGCCTCACATTCCGCGCGGTTCTTTTCTGCAATACCTTTGTATTGGTTCTGGATATCCTCAATCATACCCTGCATATTCATTTGTCTACGGGCGCCGATCTGCACGTTGACACAAGTGTTCTGAACCTGTGTTTGCAGCTCATCGATTTCCTAAAGATGAACAGAACAGATTTTTAAACATGAGGAGATGGAATTGAACAACAAACGGCCAATCCTTGGACAATTCGCATATTTACCGCTTGAAATATTGCCTTGAGGAATTCCATTTCATCCGTCAAGCTTTCTAGTTTCGCTTCCAGTTCCACCTTGTTCATATAGGATTCATCGACATCCTGGAGAGAGAATAGAGTTTAGAAAATCTCTCCAAGAAACCCACCTGATGTGGTCTTACAGACAGCTCGACAGTAATGCTCACCTTCTTAACCATGACAAACTCGTTTTCCACTTCTGTCCGCTTGTTAATCTCATCTTCGTATCTGAAACGAAACACCCGCTTTACTGACAAGAAAGCTTCACGTCCCTTTCTGCGATTAGAGACCGCAGCACGTAGGAACCCAATGCTCCCTGTCGCCGAGCCGCGGTTTCCTCCCACTCCCAAGTGCCGGCGAGTGCATTGCTCTTTCTGACACCCCCTCCCGTCGCAAGACACCGCGGCTCGCTGACTTACAGAGTGTTGAGAGAGACTCCTCTCTTTCCAGCGCCCAGCTTCAACAGGCGCTTGTCCTCACCGAGAGCTCCCAGAGACTATTGGAGCCGAGAGTGCCGCAGACACTTATCCTGCCCACCATTTGCCGGGATCTGGCCAATTGGTTTCAAACCCGTGAACCGATACGGTACTTACTTGGTCTTAAAGTCCTCAACTAAACCTTGCATTTGCACAAGTTCCATCTCGAACTTCAGCTTCTCCTGCCCAAGGGCTTCCAGTTGCTTCTTGAGGTTTTCAATGTAGGCTTGGAACATGCTATCGATGTTGGACGAGAAAGTTCCCTGCTGCTGCATGAGGTTCAGTTGGACTGTCAGTTGAGTATTTCTCTCTTCGAGTGAGCGAACCTGCGGGTGGGACATGAACGCAAAGTTACATTCGACCTGAGTTGGCAACAAATTGAGAAGAATCATCTGCACCGTGCGGTAGGACCAAACGTGAGTGACGGGAGAGCTGTTTGACTTACTGTGCCTATGAAATCGGCAAACTGGTTGTTGAGTGAAGTGATCTGTCTCGTCTCGTTCACCCGGACTACTTGCTGGGTGGTGTCGTTTGCTGGTATGGATGCGTTGAGATCAATGCAGGTCTGTTGTCCCACTCCACGATGCGCTTGGGACATTTGCCTGCCAGACCCCAGTGAGTATTGGCTTAGAGCTCTCCTTTGTTGCATCCCGCCGCTGAACCCGCCGCCGCTGCTGCTGCTCATGAAGCTGCCGCTGCCGCCGCTGCGCTTTATGCTGAAGCTGCTGCCGCCGCCGCCGCTGCTGCGGAAGCTGCTGCCGCCGCTGCTGCCGCCGCCGCCGCCGAAGCGCATGCTGCTGCCGCCGCTGCCGATGCGTATGCTGCTGCTGCTGCTGCCGCCGCCGATGCGTAGGCCGCCGCCGCCGCTGATGCTGCTGCTGCCGCGCATGCCGCCGATGCCGCTGCCGCCGATGCTGCTGCTGCTACTGAAAGTGCTGATCTTCTTCGTATTGAAGCTCATGATGAAATGGGAGCGCTGTGCTGGAGCGATCAGAGTGCCGTGCCGAGACGCTGGTGCAGCTGAGAGTGGCTTTGAGCTGCTTTTATGAGCTGCGCGGATGTGGGCTTGGTCGGGGTGTCAGATGACAGGGATGGCAATTGGAAGAGTTGAGATTGAGGTGGAGCCAGCCACCACCCTCTGCCATGGGTTCCAACCTGCCCCCCGCAGTGCCTCAGGTCAAGCTGGCGTCAGCAGAATCTTCAATCTTGAGAATAAGTGGATCCTGGAAGCCAGAGTGCTGACTGCAGCTCCTCAGCTGTGTAGAGAGGGCTGGGCGTATCAGGTGTGGGGAAGCGGCAATGTTTGACAAGCCATCCAGTCCGATGGTTGCGACCCGCTGTATGTGGAGATGGCAGCTTGTGGTATGGGCAGCAAAGGAGCCTTCGTGTTTTGCACTGGGGGAAGGGGTGTTGACAGCCTCTTTTATCTGCACTTGAAAATTGTCCCAAAGATGGCCAAGCACTTAGGGTCACAGTGAAAGGAATGTGTAAAGAGCGATACGAATGAGACATTTTCAACACAAGAAACTTCAAGTCAACTTTATTTGTCACATACACATGCAAGATGTGCAGTGAAATGAAAGAGGCAATGTCTGCGGATTGTGCAAAAACAACAGAACAGAATAGAACAGAACCAGTATTTACATTTTAGACCAAAAATTTAAAAAAAAGACACAACACAACAGTAAATTAGTCCCTGGTGAGATAAGAATTTACAGTCCTGTTGGCCTGTGGGAAGAAATTCCGTCTCATCCTCTCCGTTTTCACAGCGTGACAGCGGAGGCTCTTGTCCCCAAACAAATGTCCCCGGAGGCGTATGGCCCCAAACAAATTTAAAGCTTGTTTCCAGAATTCAGTTCAAGAACGCAGACCAGGTGATGAAATTGAGGATGATGAACAAGCAGCGTTTTTTTTTTTGCCTAAACGCTTTTCCCAGTTAGTTCAAACAGAGAACTATTTCAAATTTGGAACATGAACACATTTCCTTGACCTGACTTCCAAACTTACTGTGAAAGGATTAAATTTAGGTGCAGCCTTGTCAAATGGCAAGCATATTGCAATAAACCTATTTTGGAGATAGTTTTCTTAAGTTTGCATTGAAACAAGCCCACCGAGTCCACACCAACCCTTTCACAAGAGTTCTATGATATCTCACTTTCTCACCCAGGCCTTGCAGTGCTTGAGTTCCAGGCTCGATGCTGACTACGATGCTGTCTGTACGGAGTTAACACGTTTTCCCTGTGACCGCGTATTTTTTCTCCGGGTGCTCCATACTCTGAAGACCTGCTGATTTGTAGGTTAATTGGCCGTTTGTGAATTGTCCCTGGTGTGTAGGATAGTGGTAGTGTACGAGCATCGCTGGTCGCCGATGGGCCTGTTACAATGCTGTACCCCTAAACTAAACTAAAAGTGAGTAAACCGAGACTATATTCCCCACAGATCAGACAAATGAGGAGACAAGTGCAAGAGGCTAGATGCAGAGGAGATGTTTCCCCTGAGTCCAGGACCAGGGAGCACAGTTTGTGACGTGGAAAACAGGGATGATAGTTTTAAAAGATTGTTAAACCTGGAGGCAATGTTGGTCAGTGAGCGTTGAGCTACAGGGAAAGGTTGGGCAGACTAGGTCTGACAGGTGATCTCATAGGATTATATAAAATTACGAGGGGAATGGATAGGGTGAAAGCGCATGGTCTTCGGCACAGGGTAGGGGAATCAAGAATCAGAGGAGACGGGTTTAAAGTGTCAGGGATAACAGTAACATTTAACAGAAACCTGAGGAGAAGCTTTTTCATACAGAGGGTGGTGTATATATGGAATGAGCTGCCAGAGGAGGTAGTTGAGGCAGGTACTATAACAGCTTTAAAAAAAAACTCGGACAGGTACATGGATAGGAAAGGTTGAGGTGGATATGGTCCAAGCCCCATCATGGCAAGAAATCTCCAAAGGAACAGAAAAAAACGACTTCAGTTCTCCAAATATCCTTGAAAGAAATGTACATTTTCTCTGATTGTGCAATTGCCTGGCTCATACCGGAGGAAAACATCAGAGAGGGCACTAAACGCCTTCAATTTCTGCAGCAGGAGCATATAGAGGCAAAGCGGAAATGGTGGAATGAATGAACAGTTGCCCAAACTAGCCATCCACCTGGCCTGTCTATCACCTGTCCCGTTAAAATAGTCACAAAATGCTGGAGTAACTCAGGCAGCATCTCTGGAGAGCAGGATGGGTGATGTTTTGGGTTGAGACCCTTCTTCAGACTGAGAGTCAGGGGAGAGGGAGACATAGAGATATGGAAGGGCATGGTGTGAAAACAGATCAAAGGGGATGTGGATCAAGAAAAATGTAGAATGGTTCATTGTTAGATGAGGGGAAGGTGACAACAAGGCATACAATCAGTAAAATTTAATCAGGAGGAGAACTAGGATAGGGGAGAGACAGAGAGAGGGAAAGCAAGGGTTACGTGAAGTTAGAGAAATCAATATTCAAATCGCTGGTTTGTAAGTTGCCCAAGCGAAATATGCGGTGCAATATTCCTCCAATTTGCATTGGGCCTCACTCTGGCAGTGGAGGAGGCCCAGGACAGAATGGTCAGTGTGGGAATGGGAGGGTGAGTTAAAGTGTTGACTCCTAAAAAAAGACTATTTCTGAGATGCAGTTACTGTTGTAATGTACAGAAATAACAGCCTTTTTGTTGTCATCAATGATTTCAGATCAGTTATAAAGCAAAGGTAGACAGAAATGCTGGAGAAACTCAGCGGGTGAGGCAGCATCTATGGAGCGAAGGAAATAGGCGACGTTTCGGGTCGAGACTCAAGTGCGGTACGTGCCGTATTTCGGTTATGTACCCTGGACTGATGGACAAAGCTCCCATAATATTATTACATTCAAAGGTCTGGCGTTTATTGCAAAGAATTGTAGTTTCCTCTGTCTCTCCACTTTTGGCCATTGTTCTTTCTCATCAGCTTTCAGTCATGCCATTCATTATAATACTCCGGAGGTATGGTTACCAAATCGATTCATTTTTGTATATTTTCCGACTTTGGACAAAGGCGATTCATGGATGTCGTGTAAAAGGAACCTGTTCCTCACATGGGAACGATCACACTCGAGGGTCAGAGTGCAACATGAAATCCAAGACCCAGTCTGCCATCTTGTAGACGCAACAATCACATTGGACATTGGATGGAGAGCAAGCGAGTCTCCTGGTCCAATGTTTAACCCTCATTTGGCATTACTAAAACTAATTTTCCAGTCATGGTCACATTTCTGTTTGTGGGAGTTTGCTGTATTAATCATTTCGCTGCCTTTACAACAACGATTCACTTTGGGATATTCTGAAGTTGGGAAAACAAATAGCCTTCTTTTTCTGCTAATTAGCTAGCCACTCTACCAAACATTATGAAAAGCAACATCATTTTGTAGCTGAACAAGGGTTAATTTTTTCTGGATTCTAACTTTACGATACAAATGTGGTGAACCATGCACCAAAGGTTGCTTCCATTTGTGGTTAAAGCCTGCCACCTGCAGGCTGCAGCCTGTTCTAGCAACTTGTGGAGTTTCACAATTTGTGTGTTCTTAATTAGGCAGTTAATTTTATTTTGTTTTTTTGTTTATTTTATTAGAAGTTAATACAATACAAAACAATACAGTGGCACCTAATTTTAGGTGCCAACTATGTCATACCGTAATCCATTCTATGTACAACCTCTAGTTTTATGTTATGAGTAGGCAAGACAAGAAAAAGAAAACAATAGAGAGGGGAAAGAGTGGAAAAATAGATGGTAGAGAGTAGAAAAATGTGAAGTGTGGATATAAAAAATAAAAATAAAAAAATAAAATAAAAAAGAAAAGGTGGAAAGTAGAAATAGAAGAAAAGGCCCCTTAAAAGAGAATTTTTCAAATCTATATTCGGAGATGTAGATCTATCCACGTCATGAACTGAAATCAGCAATCCTTATGGTACCGCTGCATCACATGATTCCAAAAAGTCGATGAAAGGAGACCAACTCCTTAAGAATTGGTCATATTTATCTATTAGTCGGAGTCTCATTTCTTCAAGGCGTGCTATGTCCATCATATTCCTAATCCACATTTTAACAGTTGGTATGGTTGTATTTTTCCAAAATTTAAGTATCAATTTCTTTCCAATTATTAACCCATAATTAAAAAAAACATTTTGGTCTTTATTTAAATTGGTATCTTCTCCTATTATTCCAAATATAATCCATTCCATTTTGGGTTCTATTCTTGACTTGAAGAGCTTTGTAAATATATCAAATATATCACTCCAAAATTTATTCAACTTAGTACATCCTACAAATGAATGTGTTAAATTAGCGTTTTGAAACAAACATTTATCGCATCTGGGAGAGACGTTTGGATAAAATTTATTCAACCTCGTTTTTGAATAATATAGTCTATGTAATAATTTGAATTGAATTAAATTATGTCTTGTATTAATAGAACAGTTATGTGTATTCATCAAATACTTTTCCCATCTATCCTTCGAGATCTTTATCATTAGCTCATGTTCCCAATCTTCCCTTAGTGCTTCTGTTGAGGGTGATTCTCTATCTAATATATTATTATAAAAGTATGAAATTAATTTTTGTGAATCAGCCTTAATATTCATTGCTTCTTCTAAAGGGTCTAAAAATATAGTTTGAAATCTATGTATATATTTCTTCATAAAGTCACATACCTGTATATATTTAAAATATTGATTATCCTTCAATTTAAATTTTAATTTTAATTGTTGAAATGATAACAGTTTACCCAATTCATACATATCCCCTACTTTCCTAATCCCCAGTCTATCCCATTGTTGATACGTGTTGTCGATGAGAGAAGGTTTGAATGCGGGGTTGTTCAATAGTGGGGATAGTACTGATAAATTATTTAATTTCAAGGATACTTTTATTTGTTTCCAAATTCTTATTATATTATGAATAATTGGGTTCTTCTTGTATATTATACTATTCAATTTTATCGGTGAGAGCAGGATCGTTCCTATATCGTGCGGATAGCACTCCTCTTTCTCCATTCTTATCCACTCCAACCGCTGAGTGGAACTATCCAGCCAGTACATTATGTTCTTAATATGCACTGCCCAGTAGTAATACATAAAGTTAGGTAATGATAAACCCCCAACTTCTTTAGATTTGCACAAATGCTTTCGTTGAATTCTATGTGTTCTGTAATCCCATATAAAATTAGTGACAGTGGAATCTAGTTTTTTGAAAAAATATTTTGGAATATATATTGGGATCGCTTGAAACAAATATATTAATTGTGGTAAGAAAGAAATTTTTATAGCGTTGATTCTACCTATCAATGAGAGCGGAAGTGTTTTCCAAAATTTAATCATATCATTCAGTTTATTTAATAGTGGTATAAAATTGGCACTAAATAATGATTTGTGTCTTCTTGTAATTTGAATACCCAGATACTTGAATTTTTCTGTTGCAATTTTGAAGGGGAATTTTAGTAAGTGTCTCGAATCCTGTGGTTTTAAAGACATATTTCGCTTTTATCCCAATTTATTCTATATCCTGAAAAAGAGCCGAATTCCTCAATTAGTGTTAATAAGGTGGGTATACTCGTTTGTGTATTAGTAATATATAAAAGAATATCATCAGCATATAGTGAAATTTTATTCTTTGAATCCTTAGTGTTATATCCGTGAATATTCGGGTGATTTCTAATCCTTTCGGCCAACGGTTCTATCATAAGGGCAAATAGCAATGGTGATAAGGCACACCCTTGCCTATTACCCCTTGATAAGTAAAATTTTGGAGATAGCGCATTGTTAGTTAATATTCTTGCCGTAGGTCTATCGTAAAGTAGTTTAACCCATCTAATAAAATTCTCTCCCATATTGAATTTTTGGAGTACCTTGTATAAATACTGCCATTCTACTTGATCAAATGCCTTCTCTGCATCCAGCGTGATAACTGAAATATCTTCATTGTCCTCATTATGAGAGTACATTATATTGAAAAGCCTTCTCAAATTATTAAATGATTGTCTTTTGGGTATAAATCCCGTTTGATCCGTATTTATTAAATTGTTAATATAAATATTATATAGGCGACGTTTCGGGTCGAGACTCAAGTGCGGTACGTGCCGTATTTCGGTTATGTACCCTGGACTGATGGACAAAGCTCCCATAATATTATTACATTCAAAGGTCTGGCGTTTATTGCAAAGAATTGTAGTTTCCTCTGTCTCTCCACTTTTGGCCATTGTTCTTTCTCATCAGCTTTCAGTCATGCCATTCATTATAATACTCCGGAGGTATGGTTACCAAATCGATTCATTTTTGTATATTTTCCGACTTTGGACAAAGGCGATTCATGGATGTCGTGTAAAAGGAACCTGTTCCTCACATGGGAACGATCACACTCGAGGGTCAGAGTGCAACATGAAATCCAAGACCCAGTCTGCCATCTTGTAGACGCAACAATCACATTGGACATTGGATGGAGAGCAAGCGAGTCTCCTGGTCCAATGTTTAACCCTCATTTGGCATTACTAAAACTAATTTTCCAGTCATGGTCACATTTCTGTTTGTGGGAGTTTGCTGTATTAATCATTTCGCTGCCTTTACAACAACGATTCACTTTGGGATATTCTGAAGTTGGGAAAACAAATAGCCTTCTTTTTCTGCTAATTAGCTAGCCACTCTACCAAACATTATGAAAAGCAACATCATTTTGTAGCTGAACAAGGGTTAATTTTTTCTGGATTCTAACTTTACGATACAAATGTGGTGAACCATGCACCAAAGGTTGCTTCCATTTGTGGTTAAAGCCTGCCACCTGCAGGCTGCAGCCTGTTCTAGCAACTTGTGGAGTTTCACAATTTGTGTGTTCTTAATTAGGCAGTTAATTTTATTTTGATGAATAAGTATTATCTTAATTTCTTTTTGACAATATCTGTTGATTGTGATGCTCTCTTATGAACTGAAGGCGTCTATCAGTCTTTTTTTAAACTTTGGATAAAGTGTTTTTTTGACCTTCTATTGTCCTTTTACTTAGTTTAAAAAAAAATCTTTATTCAAAGATAAATATGGATGAGGATGGCAAGGTTGTTCGTATTTGGTCATCCTCATCGCAGAATTGATTGCCACTTTAAAATGTTCAGCAATCCCCGCTTGAAAATCCTTACAGTGGGCAGCACAATGGTGTCGCGGAAGAGTTGCTGCCGTACAGTGGCAGAGACCCAGGTTCGATCCTGACTACGGCCACTGTCTGTACAGAGTTTGTACGTTCTCTCTGTGGCCGCGTGGGTTTTCTCCGGGGTGCTCCAGTTTCCTCCCACACGCCAAAGGCGTACAAGTTTGTCGGCTTGTGTAAATTGTCAAATTGGCCCTGTGTGGGAAAGAACTGCAGATGCTGGTTTAAACCGAAGATAGACACAAAAAGCTGGAGTAACTCAAGTTCAAGTTCAAGTGAGTTTATTGTCATGTGTCCTATAGGACAATGAAATTCTTGCTTTGCTTAAGCACACAGAAAATAGTAGGCATTTACTACAAATCAGATAAATGTGTCCATATACCATGATATAAATATATACACACATGAATAAATAAACTGATAGTGCAAATAACAGAAAGTGGTTGGTAATAATCAGAGTTTTGTCCGAGCCAGGTTTAATAGCCTGATGGCTATGGGGAAGTAGCTATTCCTGAACCTGGTTGTTGCAGTCTTCAGGCTCCTGTACCTTCTACCTGAAGGTAGCAGGGAGATGAGTGTGTGGCCAGGATGGTGTGGGTCTTTGATGATACTGCCAGCCTTTTTGAGGCAGCGACTGCGATAAATCCCCTCGATGGAAGGAAGGTCAGAGCCGATGATGGACTGGGCAGTGTTTACTACTTTTTGTAGTCTTTTCCTCTCCAGGGCGCTCAAATTGCCGAACCAAGCCACGATGCAACCGGTCAGCATGCTCTCGACTGTGCACCTGTAGAAGTTAGAGAGAGTCTTCCTTGACAATCCGACTCTCCGTAATCTTCTCAGGAAGTAGAGGCGTTGATGAGCTTTTTTGATGGTTGCATTAGTGTTCTCGGACCAGGAAAGATCTTCAGAGATGTGCACGCCCAGGAATTTGAAGCTCTTGACCCTTTCAACCATCGACCCGTTGATATAAATGGGGCTGTGGGTCCCCCTCCTACTCCTTCCAAAGTCCACAATCAGCGAGTCAAACAGCATCTCCAGAGAGAAGGAATAGCTGATGGTTCGGGTCGAGACCCTTCTTCAGACTAGGGACAAACTGTTCCTAATGTGTAGGATAGTGTCAGTGTGCAGGCGATCGCTGGTCGGCGCGGACTCGGTGGGCCGGAGGACCTGTTTGAGTACAATTCCATCTGCCGTTCCTTTTCCCATTTTCCCAGTTGACCTCGATTGTCTTGTAATCTTCGACAATCTTTTTCCCTGTTCACTCTCCCGTCAATTTTGGTGAAATCTGCAGACTGACTAATCATGCCTCCTACATTCTTATCCAATTCATTAGTTTAGATGACTAGCAACAAGGGTCACAGGCCTTCAATCTGAAAATCAACCCTTCACTACCACCCACTGACTCAAGTATCCAACTGACCAGCTCACCCCCTGGACCCCAAATGATCTAACCTTCCGAAACTAGACACCCATGCAGGACATTGTCAAAGGCCTTCCTGAAGTCCATGTAGACACCATCTATCCCCCTCACTCATCAATCCTCTAGCTTGCCTCTTCAAAAAAATCTATTAATTTCACGAGATCCTTCCCTGGCCTCCCCTTGCAGCCTTTCATAGCTGGACGTGCCACCCTCCAATCTCCTGGTATCTCGCGCAGTCCCACTCACATCCTAAAGATGTGCATCGTGTGGCATTAAATGGCCACTATCAACTTGACCCTTTGTGTGACCGAGTGGTACAATTTGTCTTCCTATCCAACTCATTCTAAACGCTCATCCCAAACATTATAAACGCACATACACTCATTCACACATACACACATAATCTATAAAACCCCAAAACATCTGCAAACCCCTTTGCTTAGTTCTCATGCACATAAACCTTTAACAAATCAAATGAAATCTGGGAAAAAAATGACAAGGAAGATAATAAAAATCCTAACCCGCTGAGTTACTCCAGTCTTCAATCTTTGCTTTGTGGAGTCTCCAACCATAATGTCATGCATTTTGAGAATATGTCCAACCTTGACAACCATTTTAAGTTCATATATAGATAACTGCTTGTCATTTAAATAACTGCTTGTCATGAATTTGTTGGGAAATTTAACAACTACTGTTAAGAAAAGACACAAAGTGCTGGAGTAACTCAGCGGGTCAGGCAGCATCTGTGGAGAACATGGATAGGTGACTTTTCACACAGTGCTGGAGTAACTCAGCGGGTCAGACAGCTTCTGTGGAGAACATGGATAGGTGACTTTTCACACAGTGCTGGAGTAACTCAGCGGGTCAGACAGCATCTGTGGAGAACATGGATAGGTGACGTTTCACAGAGTGCTGGAGTAACTCAGCGGGTCAGGCAGCATCTGTGGAGAACATGGATAGGTGACGTTTTAGGTTGGCACCCTTCTTCAGACTGATTGGTGTGGGGGGGGGGGGGGGAGAAAGCTGGAGGAGAGGGGCAGGGCAAAGCATGGCAGGAAACAGGTTCTTTATTTGTAAACCAGCATCTGCTGTTCATTGTTCCTACAGTTTAACAACTACTGTCTGTGTGCAAGGAAGGGGGCTTCTCTTTATTTGTAGGTTAGCCTTGCAGTCGGGAAGACATTATTAGTTTCAATCTAAAGCTCATACTTTAATGTCGTTGAACCAATATTTCAGCATATTTGATTTATTTACCATTATAAACTGACTAAGGCTATTAGTCACTTAGGCTATTTTTTAGGCGACTACAGGTGACCAGGCTGTTGCCACATGGTTGCCGGGGTGTCGCCTGTATGGCCGCGAGTCGTCTCCTCAGTCGCCCAAAGAGTCGTAGCGTCTTTCTGGTCGCCACTGGATTTTCAGCATGTTGAAAATATTTTGGAGAAAGTCGGCGACAGTGGGTTTGGCGCCAATGAGCGTAGCTTGACTTCTCCTGACGTAGGTGCTGTCGTAGTTTGTCGCAAGGTTAACGGAGGTTATTGCCAGGTGCTGACATCGTTTTTTTTTTGTTGTTGAAGTAATTATTCTATTTCAAATTTTTTGCCAAAGGAGGTGTCCAGTCACCAATTTTTTGGCGACATGCTACGACTATGATAGTCGCTGGCAGTCGCCTAAAACAAAGCCTAAGTGGGACAGGCCCATGAGTTTTTTGTACACCGTATATGAGCAAAGTGTGCCTTTTCCTCTTTTACGGCAAATGCAGCTTTTTGCCACAAAGGGGCAGCGTTGCTTAAGGAATATAGAATCAATTTGGAGCAAGAAATAACGTGCCAGAGGCACTCAGCGGGTCAGGTATTATAGAGTCATGCAACGCGGAAACAGGCCCTTCGGCCCAACTTCTCTATGGCGACGGAGGTGTTCCATCTACACTAGGCCCACCTGCCCTTGTATGACCCATATCCATCTCAACCTTTCCATTCCGGGTACCGTCCAGATTGTTCTAGTTATAATACCTGCCTCAACTACCTCCTCTGGCAGCTCGTTCCATACACCCTCCACCCTCTGTGCGAAAACGTTGCCTCTCAGGTTCCCGTTAAATCTTTCCCCTCTTGCATCAAATCTATGTTCTCCGGTTTTTAATTCCCCTACTCTGAGTAAAAGATTGTGCATTCACTCTATTCCCCGCATGATTTTATACACCTCGACAAGATCACCCCTCATCCTCCCGCACTCTAAGGAACAAAGTCCTAGCCTGCCCAACCTCTCCCGAGAGCTCAGACCCTCAAGTTATGCTCGGGAATCTTCTACGCACTTTTTCCAGCTTAAATACACGCTTCTTATAGCAGGGTGGCCAAAACTGAAAACATTACCCCAAACGTGAGCTCACCAACATCTTTTACAAAGTCTGTAACATAACATCCCATCTGCGACACCTCACACACTCGCCCTTCAACGCTTTAATAACTTTCATTCTCTTGGCCCCAGTTGCCTCATTCTCACCAGGGATGTCCTGTCCCTCCACCACCATTCCCCACCAGGACAGTCTCGGGCTCCTCCATTTCTTCCTCCAAAAGAGACCCACTCCACTAATACTCTCCTCCACCCTGGTGGAACTTGGCAGTTTACAACCCAGCTGTGTGAATATTGATTTCCCTCACTTCAAGCAACTCTTGTATCCCTCCTCTCTCCATCCTTCCCGCTTCCTAGTCGTTGTTCTTGGTTCACTGCACTTTTTTTCCCTAAAAGTCGTCTTGTCGAGTCTCATTGTCTGCAACTGTTTTTCACCTAGCACACAGCTTACAATGGCTTGTGTCCTTTATCATTGGTGCTTTTTTTGCATATCTCTCATTCATTTGTTCTGTATCTCTCCACATCACCGTCTATATCTCTCCTTTCCCTCTCCCCTGACTCTCAGTCTGAAGAGCGGCCTCAACCCAAAACGTCTACCCATTCCTTTTCTCCAGAGATGTTGTCTGACCCGCTGAGTTACTCCACCACTTTGTGTCTATCTTTTGGTTTTAAACCAGCATCTGCAGATGTGCTTCTGACACAGTTGTCCTCGCCCTCGACAACTTCTCTTTTGACTCCTCTCACTTCCTCCAAGTTAAAGGTGTCCCCATGGGCAATCGCATCGGCCCCAGTTGTGCCTGCCTTTTTGTCGGTTACGTCAAACAGTCCTTGTTTCAGGCATACAATGGCCCCATCCCCCAGCTCTTTCTACGCCACATTGATGATCGCATCGGGGCTGTCTCCAACACCGTGCAGAACCCGTGCATTTCATTAACTTCAACACAGGGGCTGCACAGTTGCACCGCATTAGAGTTGCTGCCTTATTGTGCTGGATTCCCCCTGACTACGGGTGCTGTCTACTATAAGCCTACCGACTCCCACAGTTATCTGGACTGCTTCCTCCTTCCCTGCCTCTTGCAAAGTCTTTATTCCCTATTCTCAATTCCTCTGTCTCTGTCGCATCTGCTCCCGAGATGAGGATTTCTATTCTAGGGCATCCGAGATATCCTCTTTTTTTAGTGAACCCATGTCTCCTCTGTGCCCGTAGTTCGGCCCTTAAGGAATAGCAAAATTAGGCCATTCAGCCCACCAAGTCTACTTCACCATTCAATCATGGCTGATCTATCTCTCCCTCCGAACACAATTCTCCTGCTTTCTCCCCATAACCTCTAACACCCATACTAATCAAGAATCTATCTCTGCCTTAAAAATATCCACTGTCTTGGCCTCCACAGCCTAATGTGACAAAGAATTCCACAGATTCACCACCCTTGCCCACACAGGTGAGTGGTCCTCACCTTTCACCCCTCCAGCCTCCGCATCCAACACATCATCCTCCATTTCCGTCACCTCCAACGTGATCCCACCCCCAGTCACACCTTCCCATCTCCACCCCTTTCTGCCTTCCGCAGAGACCGCTCCCTCCGCAACTCCTTGGCTCACTCGTCCCTTCCCACCCAAACCACCTCCTCCCCAGGTACCTTCCCCAGCAACCGCAGGAGATGTCCCTAGACCACCCCCTCCCAGGAAATTGGGATGCTTTTAAAAGTGTGCTGACAAAGATCCAAGGCATGAATGTCCCTGTTAGAGCGAGAGAAATTGAGGCTCTGGTCAAGAGTAAGAAGGGGGCATGTGGCAAGAAAAAGCAACTGGGATCAAGTGTATCCTTGGAGGAGTAAGTAAGTTACTACATCAGTAAGGGCATTCAGTATAGGAGATGGCGCATTATGCTGCAGTTATATGGAACGTTGGTGAAGCCACAACTGGAGTGTCGTGCACAGTTTTTTGTTACCCTGCCATCATAGGAGCCAGTATAGAAGGAGGTCCCAAAGCAGTTGTGCGGGACCCTGGTGAGACTGCACCTGGGAGTATTGTGTGCAGTTTTGGTCTCCTAGTTTGAGGAAGGACATTCTTGCAATTGAGGGAGTTCACCAGGTTAATTCTCGGGATTGCAGGACTGAGATATGATGAAAGAATGGATTCACTGGAATTTAGAAGGATGAAAACATATAAAATTATTCAGGGATTGGACGGGCTAAATGCAGGAAAAATGTTTCCGATGTTGGGGGAGTCAAGAACCAGGGGTCACAGTTTAAGAATAATTTTTTTTAGGACATTTAGGACCGAGATGAGGAAAAACATATTCACCCAGAGAGTTGTGAATCTGTGGAATTCTCTGCCACAGAAGGCAGTGGAGGCCAATTCACTGGATGTATTCAAGAGAGAGTTGGATATAGCTCTTAGGGCTAACGGAATCAAGGGATATGGGGAAGAAAGCAGGAACGGGGTACTGATTGTGGATGATCAGCCATGATTATATTGAATGGCGGTGCTGGCTCGAAGGGCCGAATGGCCTCCTCCTGCACCTATTTTCTATCTTTCTATAAGAAAAATGTAATTGAGCTGGAAAAAGTGCAAATAAGATTCACGAGAAAGTTGCCTGGGCTTAAGGGACTGAGTTATAGAGAGAGGGTGAGCAGGCTAGGAGTTTATTGCTAGGAGCACAGGAGGCCAATATGTGATCTGATAGAGGTGTCTAAAATGATGAGGGGAACTGATAGGGTGAATGCTTTTACTCAGAGTAGGGGACTCGAGAACTACAGGACATAGGTTGAAGATGGGGTGGGGGGGGGGGGGGGGGGGAGAAGATTGGAAAAAGGGACTGGAGGGGCAACTTTTTCCCACTTAGTGGGTGGTGGGTATATGGAACGAGCTGTCAGAGGAGGTAGTTGAGGCAGGTACTATAATAACATTTTAAAAGATATTTATACAGGTACGTAGATTGGAAAGGTTGCAAGGGATACGGGCCAAATGCAGGTACATGGGACTAGCTTAGATGAGCATCTAGGTTGGTGTTAACGAGTTGGGCTGAAGGGCCTGGTTCCATGCTGTATTACCATGTGACTGTCTTCACCCAAGGCAAGAAACCAACGTCTTTCAGAGAATTCATGAGGCAATTCACCGATGTACATCTCAGGGAGGGATGGGGAGAGGGGTGGGGGGAGAGAGGGGAAAGAGTGGGGAGGGAGAGTGGAGGGGAAGGGGGAGAGAAGTGGAAGAGTGGGGAGGGAGGAGGAGAGGGGTAGCGGGAGTGATGGAAGAGGGACAGAGGGATAGGGGGAAGGGGGTGGGGGGAGAGAGGGAAGGGGGTGGGGTAGAGAGGGATGGGAGAGGGGGAGGAGAGAGTGGGAGAGAAGTGGAAGAGTGGGGAGGGAGGGAGGGGTAGAGGGGTAGCGGGAGTGGTAGAAGAGGGACGGGGGAGTGGTGGAAGAGGGACAGAGGGGAAGGGGTGGGGGAGAGGGGAAGGGAGCGGAAGAGAGAGGGGTGGGGAGGGAGAGGCGTCGGGTAAGGGGATAGAAGTGGAAGAGTGGGGAGGGAGGGGTAGGGGGAGTGGTGAAAGAGGGACAGAGGGGTAGGGGTAAGGGGGTGGTGGTAGAGAGGGAAGGGGGGTGGGGGAGAGAGGGATGGGTGGGAGAGGGAGAGCGGTGAGGAGAGGGAAACAGAAACATAGAAATTAAGTGCAGGAGTAGGCCATTCGGCCCTTCTAGCCTGCACCACCATTCAATATGATCATGGTTGATCATCCAACTCCGTATCCTGTACCTGCCTTCTCTCCATACCCCCTGATCCCTTTAGCCACAAGGGCCACATCTAACTCCCTCTTAAATATAGCCAATGAACTGACCTCAACTACCTTCTGTGGCAGTGAATTCCAGAGATTCACCACTCTCTGTGTGAAAAATGTTTTTCTCATCTCTGTCCTAAAGGATTTCCCCCTTATCCTTAAACTGTGACCCCTTGTTCTGGTCTTCCCCAACATCCGGAACAATCTTCCTGCATCTAGCCTGTCCAACCCCTTAAGAATGTTATACGTTTCTATAAGATACCTCCTCAATCTTCTAAAATCTAGCGAGTACAAGGCGAGTCTATCCAGTCTTTCTTCATATGAAAATCCTGACATCCCAGGAGTCAGTCTGGTGAACCTTCTCTGTACTCCCACTACGGCAAGAATGTATTTGAGCATTGGGCATTGTGACATCACACGATGGAACGTTCACCAGGGGCTGGGGCTCCTGCAAAGGCATATGTAAATGAATCCATTCCAATTGGACATATGTGAACATTGGGCATTGTGACATCACATGATGGAACGTTCACCAGGGGCTGGGGCTGGGGCTGATTCTATGGGTGAGAAGCCAGTTTATTTTTGAAATATTATGGTAAGTAAAGATCTATTAAAAATAAGTCTAATAACTTTCTAATCACAATGCCCAATGCTCGCAGATGTCCAATCGGAATGGATCCATTTACATGTACGGTTTCCGGCTGCATTTCTTCCTTTGATTCACTGCAACTCCGAAACCAGACGAAGAATCGCCGACATCTTTTCCATTTCGGTAGAGATTTCACGTTTCTTTCTAAGTATCCGCTCTTCATTACATTTCGTCGTGTTTAAGTACACGTTTTTAATCAAATCCTTTCCCTCCCCCCCCCCCCCAATATTTCAAAAATAAACTGGCTTCTCACCCATAGAAGCAGCACCAGCCCCAGCCCCTGGTGAACGTTCCATCGTGTGATGTCACAATGCCCAATGCTCACAGATGTCCAATCGGAATGGATTCATTTACATATGCCTTTGCACCAGCCCCAGCCCATGGTGAACATTCCATTGTGTGATGTCACAATGCCCAATGTTCACATATGTCCAATCGGAACTTAAGAGCAAAGATTATAGAGGAGCAAGATAGACCACTCCTCGAAAAACGCGTAGTATGACGCGTGTGATTGTCGACGCCATTTTTTGAGGCATTTTATTGGGCTTCCCCCACACTGTCATGGCGTCCTTATCTAAATCAAAGATTTTATAGCAGAGATCTTTGATCTAAATCTTCACATCACTGCTCTGCTATCAATTGTTCTAATCGTAAATCTAAACGACCCGACCTGTCGTTCTTTAGGTTCCCCAATAAAAAAGAAAGGTGAGAAAATATAATTATTATTTTCAGTCGATATTCTGTCGTGAAAATGTTATTTTCTGTTCTCCCATCAACGGCCATTGGGAAACTAGGTTTGTCGGTACATTAGAAAGTTATTAGACTTATTTTTAATAGATCTTTACTTACCATAATAATAAAGACAATTTTAACACTTCTGTACGTTTTTGGTTTTGTTCTTGTAAGGGATTGGTCTCCAAAATATGGCCAGTGGGACACATTAGGCCCAGTGACCACGAGATTTTTCGAGCTCAGATTCGAGTCCGAGAACGCGGCGGCTGTTACCCGTTATATCCCTCGAATTGTCACAAGCAAAGATCACAAGCCCGCCTTGAAGAAGGGTGCAATCAAATATTATACAACTCTGCTCTATCATCTTTGGGTGCAATGGTGGGCCGGGGGGTTCAGCGGCGGCCGCAATCAAAGATACGAGAGGAGCTCTGCTCTATAATCTTTGGTCGGAATGGGACGGCTGCGCGTTATAATGTGCTATCGTTCCACTCCCTCTCCCCCTCTCCCCCTTCTCCCTCTCCCCCCTTCTCCCTCTCCCCTTCTCCCTCTCCCCCTTCTCCCTCTCCCCCCTTCTCCCTCTCCCCCCTTCTCCCTCTCCCCCCTTTTCCCCTTCTCCCTCTCCCCCTTCTCCCTCTCCCCCATCTCCCTCTCCCCCCTTCTCCCTCTCTTCTCTCGATCTCTCTCTCCCCTCTCTTCTCTCGATCTCTCGCTCCCCTCTCTTCTCTCGATCTCTCTCTCCCCTCTCTTCTCTCGATCTCTCTCTCCCCTCTCTTCTCTCGATCTCTCTCTCCCCTCTCTTCTCTCGATCTCTATCTCCCTCTCTTCTCTCGATCTCTCTCGATCTTCCTCCCTTCCCTCTCTCCCTCCCTTCCCTCTCTCCCTCCCTTCCCTCTCTCCCTCCCTTACCTCTTTGTGAGAGTTGGCAGCTCTGCTATGCTTTGGGTCCAAAAGAGGATAGAAAGAAAATACTTAATGGTCTTTGTAAGAAGATTTTAATAAGCTCTTCTACATTTAAGGTAAATTGACATATTAGAGGCAAAAAGCATCTTCAACATACAGGTCTCTCCACACAACTGAAAACAATTGCATTTAAGTGATATATCATCCATTGTTCAGGCATGTAGTTATGATCATCTTTTTTCTTATTAGTTAATCCTAAATGATATCTCCTGTAATTTCAGATGTCAACAGTGGGTCCAGAATACTCGTCGACAAGATCTCCTGCACCGAACTGCAGAGTATTTGTCAAATAACTGCCGTCTTATGTACATTGTGTGAAATTGTGATTTGTTAACTGCACAAAACTAATGCAAATGGCGATATATTATTATTGTATCTACGTTGGACATTTTGCTCTTTGGTGTCAGAACGCGGGGTGGGAGATTGCAACCTTCACGTGGTCCGCCCTGTTTCGACAAATGCAATCAACCCGGTGTGCACAGTCAAATAAGATCAAATAGAATAAGTTGTCCTACAACTGTAGGCTGTGCACGCCATACGCAAGAAGAAGAAGAAGTAGTGTCAGAACGCAGTCTGAAGAAGGCTTCCGACCTGCAACGTCACCTATTCCTTTTCTCCAGAGATGCTGCCTGACCCACTGAGTTACTCCAGCATTTTGTGTCTATCTCTGTTTAGATTGGGCTCGTGGGTGGAGATTGCGGCTGGTCTGGTGATCTAGAACGAGGGCCAAAGTCTCAGAATATGGGTCATGATATTTAGTAATGAGACAAGGAGCAGTTTCTTCACTCAAGGACTGGGAATCTTGGAATTCTTGATCGCGTGAGATGGTGGAAGTCGAGTCCTTGAAAGGAGAGATATTTTTTTTCAAATACGAAAAGGATGAAGGATAATGGAGAGAATGTGGGAATAAGGTGTTGAGTTGCAGGATCAACAATAATCTTACTGATGGTGGTGTGAACTTAGATGGCTTATCCTTGCTTTTATTTCTTACAGAGATACAGCGCGGAAACAGGCCCTTTGGCCCACCGCGTCCGCTTTGACCAGCGATCCCCGCACACTAACACCATCCTACACACACTAGGGACAATTTACACTTATACCAAGCCTACAAACCTGTATGTCTTTGGAGTGTGGGAAGAAACCGAAGATCTCGGAGAACACCCATTCAGTCACGGGGAGAATGTACGAACTCTGTACAGACAGCACCCACTGTAAGGCAGCAACTTTACCGCTGCACCACCATGCCGCCCTTAATCCACTAGGGCACTAGGTTACAATAAACTTCCTACATATTCCAGGAATGCATCCCATAAAAATGGGAGAGGTTTAAATGCATTGTAAAATCTGCTCTCAGTTTCCTAGATCGGTATTGCTCTAATGGCCTCTTTGTATCATTTTCTTTGATTTAAACCATCCATTGTTCTGCATTTAGATTTTATTTTTTCCCCTGTGGATCACAAGGCACTGTTTGTTTCAGGGGGTGACTCTAATCTCCAGCGTAATTTGACAAGACAGCCAAGAGGGCAAACACAGGCAGTTCAGAGCTGCTGCCTGTATCGCATGAGAGAACAAGAATGAGACCAACTTGTTTTTTGCAGATCATCAACCCCTGACTGATGTTATCAATGCCGATGGTGACTCAAGGAGACTCAACCAGGTGGTGGTTTACAAAGGTCCATGCCCATTGTTCCTCATGGCATACCACCAGCCTCAACAGATCACCTAGTCATAGAGTCTCACAGCGTAGAAGCAGGCCCTTCAGCTCAACTTGCCCACGCTGGCCAACATGTCCCATCTACACTAGTCCCACATGCCTGCATTTGGCCCATACCCCTCTAAACCTGTCCTAACCATCAAATAACCTAACAGAACTGTCATATGAGGAAAGATTTAAAAGACCAGGCTTGAATTCACTGGAGTTTAGAAGGATGAGGGGATATCTTATCATATTGTTTACAGTGTACTATGTTTACAGATTCTGTTGTGCTGCTGAAAGTAAGAATTTAATTGTTCTATCTGGGACAAGCTAGATGCAGGAAATTGTTCTACATGACAATAAAACACTCTTGTTAGATGCAAGGGGGTCTTATAGAAACATATAAATGAATAAAAGGACTGAACAAGCTAGATACAGGAAAAATGTTCCCAATGTTGGGCGAGTCCAGAACCAGGGGCCACAGTCTTAGAACAAAGGGGAGGCCATTTAAGACTGAGGTGAGAAAAAACTTTTTCACCCAGAGAGTTGTGAATTTGTGGAATTCCCTGCCACAGAGGCCAGTGTAGGCAAAATCACTGGGTGGATTTAAGAGAGAGTGAGATAGATCTCTAGGGGCTAGTGGAGTCAGGGGATATGGGGAGAAGGCAGGCACGGGTTATCGATTGGGGCTGATCAGCCATGATCACAATGAATGGCGGTGCTGGCTCGAAGGGCCAAATGGCCTCCTCCTGCACCTTTTTTCTATGTTTCCAGAACACTCATCCAGCAATCCTCGAGCCCACCAGCTCATCCCATAGTCAATTCATCAGCTTTTCCATAAGAACTTCCATCAGTTCTTCCAAAAGAATGACAATCAGACAATCTCGATTACCCTCAGCCCATCAAGCAGCCCCTTAATTCACCCAGAAGTCTGAACTATTGAATGCTCACTGCATCTCTTTCCATGTCGGCAAGTTAATATCCAGCTGCATGAACCATGTGAAAAGGGAATAAATAGATGCATGTGGTGCAGTGATTTGTGCAGCACTATAGGCCTGGAGACCAAGAGGAGTTCACCATTGAACGGAGTTTGAACGGGGGGCTTGAGGCCCCCGACCGAGGAAGAACAAAAGGAAGGGACTTGAACTTTATTTCGCCTTCCATCACAGTGAGGAATGTGCAGGAGTCACTGGTGAATGTCCGTATTAAAATGTGTTTTTGAGTGCTGTTGCTTTTAATTGTATGACTGACCTGGCCAATGAAATTCCTTGTATGTTGCAAAACATACTTGGCAAATAAAATCTGATTATGATTCTGAAAAGCCTTTCCCTTCCATACTCTTTCCTCTCTTTGATCTTTTTGCAGTTGACTACCTTTCTGTACTTGTTGCAAGAGATTGTCGCGGCATCCAGCATCCTCAGAGAATGTAGAATTAAAGGCAGAGGCAATGCCAGTTTTAAAGATGGTTATTTGCCTCAAGATTGGATTATTGTACTCCAGAATCTCCCCAGAGGCTCTGGGAGACACAAGGTTCAAGAGGGAACAGAAAAAGCCTAATTAGGAAGAATATTAAGAGTAAGATTTTCAATTAAAATACTGTAATTGATGGAACCTTGCCTTTAAATTGGTTCTTGGATGAAACCCTGATGGTTCTCACATTGTCTCTTTAAATTTACTCTCCTTTTCACACTTGCATTAAAACACACAGCCACCGCCATTCACAGTGATACTGCCTGGCAGTCTCATAATTACAGTCAACACAGCCACCTTGACAGCCACACAAAATGATGTAAATAAAAATTGTTTTCCTTGTTTAAGAAGTTCAATTTAGAATTATTTGAAATTGTGGGGGTTGGTACAAAATACTGCTGACCCACAAATGTGTTGCTATGAGACATTCACATTTAAAAAATCCATGTCTCAAAAAAAGCAAGAAGGTGCCCATGTTATTTGACCAACTTATCAGATGAATTTAAATATGTAGGTATGTATGCATTAGTTTTGCTCCTAATTCCCTTTTCCAAATCCTTAATATATATGGTAAACAGTTGCGGCCCCAACACCAAGCCTTGCGGCAAAAAAATACCTTCGATTTTCCAGCATCTGTAGTTCCTTCTTAAAGACAGAGACTGTGCACGGTAAGGGAATGAGGAGGGAGAGGGGGAAGAGTGTGGAGGGAGGGGGAGAGTGGGATGGGAGGGGGAAGGGGTGGGAGGGAGAGAGGGGAAAGAGTGTGGGGGGGGGGAGGGAGGGGTAGCAGGAGTGGTGGAAGAGGGACAGGGGGAGTGGTGGAAGAGGGACAGAGGGGTAGGGGAAGGGGTGGGACAGGGAGGGAAGAGAGAGGGGTGAGGGAGGGAGAGGGGTGGGGTAAGGGGAGAGAAGTGGAAGAGTGGGGAGGGAGGGGTAGAGGGACTGGTGGAAGAGGGACAGAGGGGTAGGGGAAGGGGGCGGGGGGAGAGAGGGAAGGGGGTGGGGTAGAGCGGGAAGGGGGGTGGGGGACTGTGCACGGTAAGGGAATGAGGAGGGAGAGGGGGAAGAGTGTGGAGGGAGGGGGAGAGTGGGAGGGGGAGAGGGGTGGGAGGGGGAGAGAGGGGAAAGAGTGTGGGGGGGGAGGGAGGGGGAGAGGGGTAGCAGGAGTGGTGGAAGAGGGACAGGGGGAGTGGTGGAAGAGGGACAGAGGGGTAGGGGGAGGGGTGGGGGGGAGAGGGAAGGGAGGGGGAGACAGGGGTGGAGGAGGGAGAGGGGTGGGGTAAGGGGAGAGAAGTGGAAGAGGGAGGGGAAGGGGGAGAGAGGGAAGGGGGTGGGGTAGAGAGGGAAGGGGTGGGGGAGAGAGGGATGGGAGAGGGGTGAGGAGAGGGGGAGGGGGAGGAGAGAAGGGGGAGTGAAGTGGAAGAGTGGGGAGGGAGGGGTAGAGGGACTGGTGGAAGAGGGACAGGGGGTGGGGTAGGGGGCGGGGGGGGATAGAGGGAAGTGGGTGGGGTAGAGAGGGAAGGGGGGTGGGGGAGAGAGTGATGGGTGGGAGAGGGAGAGGGGTGAGGAGAGGGAAACATAGAAATTAAGTGCAGGAGTAGGCCATTCGGCCCTTCCAGCCTGCACCACCATTCAATATGATCATGGCTGATCATCCAACTCAGTATCCTGTACCTGCCTTCTCTCCATACCCCCTGATCCCTTTAGCCACAAGGGCCACATCTAACTCCCTCTTAAATATAGCCAATGAACTGGCCTCAACTACCTTCTGTGGCAGAGAATTCCACAGATTCACCACTCTCTGTGTGAAAAATGTTTTCCTCATCTCGGTCCTAAAAGATTTCCCCCTTATCCTTAAACTGTGACCCCTTGTTCTGGACTTCCCCAACATCTGGAACAATCTTCCTGCATCTAGCCTGTACAACCCCTTAAGAATTTTGTAAGTTTCTATAAGATCCCCCCTCAATCTGCTAAATTCTAGCGAGTACAAGCTGAGTCTATCCAGTCTTTCTTCATATGAAAGTCCTGACATCCCAGGAATCAGTCTGGTGAACCTTCTCTGTACTCCCTCTATGGCAACAATGTCTTTGAGCATTGGGCATTGTGACATCACACAATGGATCGTTCACCAGGGGCTGGGGCTGATTCTATGGGTGAGAAGCCAGTATTTTTTTAAATATTGGGGGCGGGGGGGGGGGGGGGGGGGGGGGGGGGGGGGGGGGCTGTGGCATCACACTCACATTAACCACCCCCCTAACACACAGGTGGGGGGAGGGGGGGGGTGAGAAGAGGGGAGAGGAGGAGGAGGAAACGGGACAGATTTGGGAGAGAAAGGAGAGCGGGGTAGGGGGTGAGAGAGGGGGATGGGGAGAGAGATGTGGGGGATGGGGAGAGAGTGTGGGGGAGGGAGAGGGGTGGGGGGAGAGAGGGGAAGAGTGGGGAGGGAGAGTGGAGGGGGTGGGAGGAGAGAAGTGGAAGTGTGGGGAGGGAGGAGGAGAGGGGTAGGGGGAGTGATGGAAGACGGACAGATGGATAGGGGGAAGGGGGCGGGGGGAGAGAGGGAAGGGGTGGGGGAGAGAGGGATGGGAGAGGGAGAGGGGTGAGGGAGGTGAGAAGTGGAAGAGTGGGGAGGGAGGGAGGGGTAGAGGGGTAGCGGGAGTGGTGGAAGAGGGACGGGGGAGTGGTGGAAGAGGAACAGAGGGGTAAGAGGAAGGGGTGGGGGAGAGAGGGAAAGGGAGGGAAGAGAGGGGTGGGGGAGAGAGGGATGGGTGGGAGAGGGAGAGGGGTGAGGAGAGGGAAACATAGAAACATAGACAATAGGTGCAGGAGTAGGCCATTCGGCCCTTTGAGCCTGCACCACCATTCAATATGATCATGGCTGATCATCCAACTCAGTATCCTGTACCTGCCTTCTCTCCATACCCCCTGATCCCTTTAGCCACAAGGGCCACATCTAACTCCCTCTTAAGTTCCGATTGGACATCTGTGAACATTGGGCATTGTGACATCACACAATGGAATGTTCACCAGGGGCTGGGGCTCCTGCAAAGGCATATGTAAATCAATCCATTCCGATTGGACATCTGTGAGCATTGGGCATTGTGACATCACACGATGGAACGTTCACCAGGGGCTGGGGCTGGTGCTGCTTCTATGGGTGAGAAGCCAGTTTATTTTTGAAATATTGGGGGGGTGGGGGGGAAGGATTTGATTAAAAACGTGTACTTAAACACGGCGAAATGTAATGAGGAGCGGATACTTAGAAAGAAAAGTGAAATCTCTACCGAAATGGAAAAGATGTCGGCGATTCTGCGTCTGGTTTCGGAGTTGCAGGGAATCAAAGGAAGAAATGCAGCCGGCAGCCGTCCATGTAAATGGATCCATTCCGATTGGACATCTGCGAGCATTGTGCATTGTGATATCACACGATGGAAACTAATCAAAAGGAAGAAAGGCAGCCGGACGGACGGCAGGCGACAGGCACACAGTTTTATATGATAGATAGATAGATAGATAGATAGATAGATAGATAGATAGAAGAAAGATAGAAGAAAGATAGAAGAAAGATAGAAGAAAGATAGAAGATAGAAGAAAGATAGATAGAAGATAGATAGAAGATAGATAGAAGATAGATAGAAGATAGATAGAAGATAGATAGAAGATAGATAGCAGATAGATAGCAGATAGATAGCAGATAGATAGCAGATAGATAGCAGATAGATAGCAGATAGATAGCAGATAGATAGCAGATAGATAGATTCTTGATTAGTACGGGTGTTAGAGGTTGTGGGGAGAAGGCAGGAGAATGGGGGAAAGATAGATCAGCCATGATTGAATGGCCGATTCTCCTCCTATCACTCGTGAACTTATGAAAATGAATTGTAAAATAACTGAGACAACCTTGTGTTATCAAGCTTTATTTCACATTTGGTCCCAGGAGTGGGAATAAAATCCTTCATAAACCCTCATTCTCTCAATCCTTTAACAATTTATCAATAAAGACTTAAAATGCAAGACATTAAAAATGATTGAAATGACCAGACATGACTTGGAGTCAAACACAAGGACTTCATCTTCTTTGAAAAGCGGATGACTCGGAGAGTGTCTTCCCATCCCTGGTCTCGATCGTCTTAACGATAAGGGATTTGTTTGCGAGACTCTGCTCCAGTCCACCACGGAGGGAGGTCTCAAACTGCATCGCCGGATAGGAGTGACCTGTGGACACATTCTCATTTTAATCGTATGGAAGGAGAGGGAGCAACGATTGTGTCGGAAAGCACAAAATCTACTAATTTATTAATTGAACATCAAGTTGCCAGCAATAGAGGAAGGAACTGCAGATGCGAGTTTACACCAAAGATAGACACAAGATGCTGGAGTAACTCAGGCAGCATCTCTGGGGAGAAGGAATGGGTGACGTTTTGGGTCGAGACCCTTCGTCAGTCTGTGTCTATCTCTGATGGAGTTTTCCACTTATGAACACACAGAAGTTCGTGGACGTTTTTATTATAAAGGTTGTTGCCCTGCCAATTCTGCATGATGTAGTCAAACAGAGGGAAGAAACAAAGAACTGCAGCTGCTGGTTAATACACCAAAGGACACAAAGTGCTGGAGTAATTTAGCAGGACAGGCAGCATCTCTGGAGAGAAGGAATGGGTGACGTTTTGGATAGAGAACCTTCTTCAGAGATTAATGGTTGGCCAACATCTGCCATTGAACCAAGAAGGGAAACTTTGTCCTGCCTTTGTGGAATTGGGTTAGATTGGTCCCATTACTAACTTTCAGTGAAAGGGCACAGCCTTGACCCATCATTTGCTCAAGGCTCACACAAAGAGACAACATCTTGTACAACTGCAGCATAACGTCCCAGTGTCCCAGATGGAGAGAACTGGATTTCTGCTCCCATTCCCCCACACTTCCAAACGGACAAACAAAGAAAAAAAGTTGAGAGGCACAGGCCCACTGAGTCAACACCGACCAGCGATCCCCGCACACTAACGCTATCCTCCACGCACCAGGGACAATTTACATTTATACCAAGCCAATTAACCTACAAACCTGTACGTCTTGAGTGTGGGAGGAAACCCACGGGGAGCACGTACGTGCAAACTCCATACAGGCAGCACCCAGTCACTGGTGCTGTAAGGCAGCAACTCTACTGCTGCGCCACCATGCCGCCCACATATATAATGTCGAGACAGTGTTCCCTCAGATTAAAATGCTCGTTAAATCCCTCCAGGTCTCACTTTCTAAGCTCAGGGGGCAGGGGCCCTTCCTGTGAACACACAGACTGCCCAACCCAGCCCTGCCGTAGATCTAGTTACAAGATGTTGAGAGCTTTGGCCACCCGGCAACTGAAATACAGCCACAAGATTTTCTTTTGAATTGAAAACACATTCAGTACTTTACTTACTTTTTACCGATTGGTGATAGGTGACATTCACTGGTTTTGACAACCTGCATTCAGAAAGGAGAGGAACAGTGATTGGAAAGGAAATGTACAGTGGTAAATAAAGACACAAAAATACAGTGGAGCCCATAGCTTGTGCAGCATTCAAGTGTACGTAGAATAGCCTTAAATGTCTTGGCTTCTCACCTTGCAACCCATAAATCTGCTGAGTTCCAGAGCAAGCAAGTACAGAAAAGAGTGGCAGCGCGACTCTGTGTCACAGCGGCCCCTACAGCCTGTCTGTCTTTTTTTTTAATTTTTTGTCTAGTTAAATGTAGTTGTTTGGGTTTTTTAATAGTGTTTTTAACTGTGTATATGTGGGGGGCGGGGGAAGGGGGAATTTTTTTTTAAATCTCTCCGCTGTACAGGAGACCCGACCTTTTCCCTGTCGGGTCTCCGTTGTCGTTGGGGCCTAGCACCGTGGAGGGGCCTAGCACCGTGGAGCGGCCTCCAGCCTGAACGACCTGGGGGCTCCAGTCACGGAGCTGCGGTCTTACCATCGTGGGGCTGGCCGGCCTCGGAGCGTGGGGAGCACTGGTGACTCGCTGCTGCGGCCCGACCACGTAGCTCGGAGGCTCCAGCAACGCAGCCGCAGGTCCGGTGGACTGTCGGGGTATCGGGAGCTCGCGGGTCCGGGTGAGAGAACGCTTTCCGGAGCTCCCGTAACGCAACTTCTCCAGCCCGTGTCGCGGGGTTGGAACTACCCGGAGCGGGGCCGTACATCACCCGGAGCGGGACCGTACATCGCCCGGCGCGGCTTAATGGCCGCAGGATATTCCAGCGCCCACCTGGGGCTCCAACTTTGTGACATCATCCGGAGCGGGGCCGTACATCGCCTGGCGCGGCCTAAAATGGCCGTGGGACTTATCATCGCCTGCCTGGGGCTTCGACATCGGGAGAGAAATGGAGAACAGGGGAGAGAAAAGACTTTGCCTTCCATCACAGTGGGTTCACTGATGGATGTTTCTATAAATTGAATTGTGTGTATGTCTGTAGGATATTGTCTTTGTTTTTATGGCTGTGGAAACGGAGTTTCGTTTGAGCCTCACTGAGGTTCAAATGACATGTAATAAATATAGTATTGTATTGTATTGTAGAAATCAGTCTGAAGAAGGGTCTCGACCCGAAACGTCACCTATTTCCTTCGCTCTCTAGATGCTGCCTCACCCGCTGAGTTTCTCCAGCGTTTTTATCCACCTTCAAGCAAGTATAGAAGACAATTCCTGGCACATTTCCAGTTGGGTAGCGGGAGAATCTCTGGAAATACCGGATGTTCCGTTGCTTTTTATTTGTATGACTGGCTTGGCAAATGAAATTCCTCATCTGTTGCACAACATACTTGGCTAATAAAGTATTATTGTGACTGTGATATTAGGTATAGCTAATACCTGAACTGAACTAAACACCTCTGCTGTTAATACCCAAATATCCTCAAGCAACTGATTGTTTCAAATTTGTGCCCTTCTTATATACACTTGGAAACAATTCCATCTCATCCAGTGCTACAGGTTGCAAAAAGGTAATGCTCCACTTTAATCAATCTAGAAGTTGGGGTTTCATATATGTTTTCCGAGCTCCAACATTGCTCAGCAGGTGAAACATACACAAGTCCTTTCAGCAGGGAGCGAGGAATGCAGCCCAGAATAATCATGGACTTGGATTCCAACAACTAGGGCGGCACGGTGGCGCAGGTGCTGCCTCACAGCGCCAGAGACCCGGGTTTGATCCGGGTTATGGGTGCTGTCTGTACATTATCCCTGTGACCGCGTGGGTTTCCTCCAGGTGCTCCAGTCTCCTCCCACATCCCAAAGATGTGTTGGTTTGTAGGTTAATTTGCTTCTGTAAATTGGTGTGTGTGTGTGTGTGTGTGTGTGTGAGATGGAACTAGTATGTGGTGATTGCTGGTTGGCACAGATTCGGTGGGCCAAAGGGCCTATTTCAACGCTGTGTCTCTAAACTAAACTAAACTAAATTAAGATCATTGCCACAGGGTTTCCTGTCAGCTCATATTGATACAATATGGTACTGCCAGGCTTACAGACACAAAAAGCTGAAGTAATTCAGCGGGACAGGCAGCATCTCTGGAGAGAAGGAATGGGTGACGTTTTGGGTCGAGACCCTTCCTCTTTCAGTGGCTGGTTGCCTTGCCCAGAATATCATGGCAGTGGTTGCGTCCCAGTCCAACTTGCCTGCTGGCTGCGAATTAACTCCAGGCAGCTACATTCATTACTACTTACAATATTGTGTGAAAATGCTCAGCTTCACACTACATTGTCACAAAACAGCCCAAACGTGGGGTCAAGGAAAGAGCGTTCACGTCGCAGCAACTGTTTCCACCAATCTTTCCACCACCACGCACAAGAAGCAACAAGACAGACACCATTGTCTGCCGATGCAGAGAACTGTGTGCAGCTCTGGCTGAACAACTTCTAATCTTGTATGTGGACTCGATAAGAAGAAGAAGCCCAAAGGTGGAAAGACATTCTTGCCATAGAGGGAGTACAGAGAAGGTTCACCAGACTGATTCCTGGGATGTCAGGACTGTCTTATGAAGAAAGACTGGATAGACTCGGCTTGTACTCGCTAGAATTTAGAAGATTGAGGGGGGATCTTATAGAAACTTACAAAATTCTTAAGGGGTTGGACAGGCTAGATGCAGGAAGATTGTTCCCGATGTTGGGGAAGTCCAGAACTAGGGGTCACAGTTTAAGGATAAGAGGGAAATCTTTTAGGACCGAGATGAGAAAATCATTTTCTACACACACAGAGTGGTGAATCTGTGGAACTCTCTGCCACAGAAGGTAGTTGAGGCCACAGTTCATTGGCTATATTTAAGAGGGAGTTAGATGTGGCCCTTGTGGCTAAAGGGATCAGGGGGTATGGAGAGAAGGCAGGTACAGGATACTGAGTTGGATGATCAGCCATGATCATATTGAATGGCGGTGCAGGCTCGAAGGGCCGAATGGCCTACTCCTGCACCTATTTTCTATGTTTCTATGTTTCTAACCCACATTTGCACGTCATTAGTTGGACTAAATCCCACAGCAAGAGACACTCAAGTAAACAAACCTGCTCTCTTCGCCTTCAAGCAGTTTCTTGTAAGTGGCAATTTCAATGTCCAGGGCAAGCTTGGTGTTCATCAATTCCTGGTACTCGCGCACCTGGCGGAGCATCTCTTGGTTACCCTTGTCAATGGCATTCTGCAGTTCAGCAATGCGGGCTTTAGCGTCAGCAATAGCCATTCCTCCACGCTCTTCTGCCTCAGAAATTGCGGTCTCCAGCTGCTCTCTCTGTAACATACGGAAAGTTGTTAGTCCCCCGAGTGAGCCAACACCACCACTTGGGAATTAGTAGGTTAAAAGGAGAAAGCATTCGATCAGGACGCATCCCCACGGTTTGGGAACAGCTCCATCCAAGACCGCAAGAAATTGCAGAGAATTGTGGACGTAGCCCGGACCATCACACAACCCGACCTGCCTTCCATTGACTCCATCTACACCTCACGCAGCCTCGGCAAGACCAGCAGCATCATCAAGGACCAGTTGGAACCCGGCCACTCCCTCTTTCCCTCCCCCCCCACCCACCAAGCAAAAGGTATAGAAGTGTGAAAACGCACACCTCCAGATTGAGGGACACTTTCTTCCCGCTGTTATCAGATAACTGAACCATCCTCTCACCAACTGGAGGGCAGTCCTGAGCTACTATCTACCTCATTGGAGACCCTCGGACTCTCTTTGATCGGAGTTTACTGCACGCTATCATGCACTACACGTTATTCTAAACGCCGTACCCCCCCACCCCCTCTCGCGTTGGGGACGGGACCCAACGGGTCCCACTTGGTACAATGTTTACACATTCTGTTGTGCTGCAGCAAATACGAATTTCATTGTCCTATCTGGGACATATGACAATAAAACACTCTTGACTCTTATTCCTCTTTATCTTAATTCTTGACATGGACTTCACGTTTGCAAAATTGCTTTGATTATGAATTATTTGCCCAAATGCAATGTGTCACAATCTCACTTGTATAATGATAGGAAAACCTTAACTTAGAGTCAAAGAAGATGAAGGAGCTCTTTACAAGCACACCTGACAAGTGTGGAATCAAACATATGTAGCCAGGGGTGGCTCCTGGTTGAGTTTGTACTGAGTAAACTGCTCAGTCAAGGGATGACAGAGAGAGTACACGAGTGTTTGTATCAGAGCTTCCCACAGTGGAGACTGCAGGCCCTTTTTTGTTTGAAATGTTTATTGAGAGATGAGGGTTAACCGACCTGGCTCACCACAACCAATGTAAGTGCGGCATGGTGACGCAGTGGTAGAGTTGCTACCTCACAGTGCCAGCGACCCAGGTTCGATCCCGACTACAGGTGCTGTCTGTATGGAGTTTGTACATTCTCCCTGTGACCTGCGTGGGTTTTCCCCTAAGATTTTCGGTTTCCTCCCACACTCCAAAGACATATAGGTTTGTAGGTTAATTGGTTTGCTGTAAATGTAAAAATTGCCCCTAGTGTGTGTAGGATAGTGTCAGTGTGCGGGGATCGAAGGGCCTGTTTCCGCACTGCATCTCGAAACTAAACCGATTATCCTTTCCATTCAGTGGGGAGTTACAAACCCATCATCCAAAATAGCCCGTTGATTTAGAGACACAAGGACAATTGGGACTTGATGAACCAGTCAAGGGGAAGGAGATTGAATAGGAGGATATTTACAATAACAACAACAAACATTTTATAATTATCTTACTTGTTGTTTCAAAGCCTGGATTTCAGAATTTAGTCTTCCATTTTGTCTTTGCATATCTGTGATCTCAGTCTTCACAATACGAATCTCATCGGCACATTTCCCAGAATTTTTCTTCATATCGGTGAACTACGTCAGAGAAATATCAATACAAAGCTTATTATCATCCGACAAACAGCCTAAACTGCAATGGCTGGTGTGCCCATTGCTCTGGCAGTTCTCGTGAACTGCATACAACGACCTAACATTGTGGAGGAAGGAACTACAGATGCTGGTTTAAACCGAAGACAGAAACAAAATGCTGGAGTAACTCAGCGGGACAGGCAGCGTCTCTGGATAGAAGGAACAGATTACATTTCGGGTTGAGACCCTCCTTCTGAAACCGCTGAGTTGCTCCAGCTTTTTGTAACTCGCAAACATTGATATGTTTGTTTCACTCTTTATAGATACCAATGGCCCCAGTTTATCTGGAGATACCAGGAACTGCAGATGCTGGAATCTTGAGCAAAACACAAAGTGCTGGAGGAACTCTGGGTCAGGCAGCATCTGTGGAGGGAAATGGACAGGCGATGTTTCGGGTCATGACACTAATTCAGACTGAGGCCTGCTTGAGTCGGTCCAGTACATTGTTTGTTCCAATTTATCTGCTGATTAAGTATTTGTTGAAGAAGGAACTGCAGATGCTGGAAAATCGAAGGTAGACAAAAGTGCTGGAGAAACTCAGCGGGTGCAGCATCATCTATGGAGCGAAGGAAATAGGCAACGTTTCGGGACGAAACCCTTCCGGGTTTCGTCCCGAAACGTTGCCTATTTCCTTCGCTCCATAGATGCTGCTGCACTCGCTGAGTTTCGTCTACACTGGACTTGACAGGTAGAAGTGGGCGGGGACTCAAAGGCTATGTTTCATTCATCTCTGTCCCCGACACCGCGCCAGTGAGAGAGATGTCTTCGCCAACTAACGTTAACTTGTGCAGCAAGGACCCGCAGATGCTGGTTGAAACCGAAGATAGGCACAAAATGCTGGAGTAACTCAGCGGGACGGGCAGCATCTCTGGAGAGAAGGAACGGGTGCGAAGAAGGGTCTCGACCCGAAACGTCACCCATTCCTTCTCTCCAGAGACGCGGCCTGTCCCGCTGAGTTACACCAGCTTTTTTGTGTCTACCACCAAGTATTTGTTCAATGTTGATTAAGGTTTTCAGGTTAATTGGCTTTGGTTTAAAAAAAAAAATTATTAAAAAAATTGTAAATGTAAATGGTCTCTGGTGTGTAGGATAGTGCTCGTGGGCTGGTGCGGACTCGGTGGGCCGAAACGCCTGTTTCTGCACTGTATCTCCAAAGTCTAACGGTAAAGGTCCTTACAGAGGGCCCATTGGTAGCACGAGACAACTCTTACCTTAGTCTCACATGTATACATGTTGTCTTGGCGCATTTTGTTCACCATCCCTTCATACTGAGCCCGCACATCGTCGATGATGTGGCTCAGATCCAGGTTGCGGGAAGTGTCAACTTCCAGAGTGACAGCAGTGCTCTTGATCTGGGATTGCAATTCACGGATTTCCTGGGTGGCAAAACAAAGAGATGTCGCTCAGCTACGCAGTCTCTACGTCCTGTTTTAGCAGTTACAGCTATGGCTTCATCGGAAACACTAAAAAGCCAAGCGTATTTATATTGTACACATGCAAGAAATTATGTCAATAAGATCAAATGGAAAAAAATGATTTGAAAGTCATTTCATATAACAGGAGCTCTTTGCTGCTGTAATGTATTTACACTGATCACATGGAAACAGTTCATACCCATTGAATAGTTTATAGAATGCAACATAACTGAGGCACCCAGAGATTCCAGGGTGCTCCGGTTTCATCCCACATCTCAAAGACGTGCGGGTTTGTAGGTCTATCGGCCCTCTGCAAATTACCCCTAGTGTGTAGGGAGTGGATGAGAAAGTGGGATAACACGAAACTCGTGTGAACAGGTGATCGATGGTCGATGCAGACTCGGTGGGCCGAAGGGCCTGTTTCCACGCTGTGTCTAAAGCCTTACTGCCATTTGCATTGGTTAATTAAATACAGCGCGGGATGAATATGGGCAGTCACAATCCTGATCATCATGGGCATGCTCATCATTAATGGTTTTGGCACTGAAGCAATGCTTCTAAGAAGGATCAGTCATGCTTAAGAAAAGATCTCAACTTTTGAGTGTAAACGTGCAAGTTTGGTCATGACTTGGTCTCAAGTCATGCATTTCCGTTCAATTTGGGTTGAGACATTCGACAAGGACAGCAAGTTACAGTCAGGCTATTCAGGGAAGGAGTTGGGAGGCCCATGGACATTTGGAGGTCACATCTCCCAATGACAACTGATGCCAGGTCAACTGCCAGCTATAAACCCCAAGATTGGTGGGGTTCCTCTTAACCCATGTTATCCAAGGATAGGGAGAAAGGGTGGAGTTCGGTCACGGGTCAACAACGATCTCACTGAATGCAGACCCGCAGAGTTACTCCAGTATTTTGTATCCATCTTCGATGTAAACCAGCATCTGTAGTTCCTTCCTTCACATTGCATCACTGATGCTCACCACACTCTGGCTGCAGATCTACTTCCATCTCCTTTCAGAACCTCAGGATTTTGGACCCTACATTTGTCCTTCCTTGTCTTCATTTGCAATTAACTTGAAGCTCTCCTAATTCTTGCCATGCATGTTTAACCAGAGGCCTGTCTGTGGACTGTGTAAGAAGGAACTGCAGATACTGGTTCACACCGAAGAGACACAAGATGCTGGAGTAACTCAGTGGGACAGGCAGCATCTCTGGAGAGAAGAAATGGGTGACGTTTCGGGTCGAGACTGAGAAAGCACTGTGTCCCTTTTGTCGGCCCTGACTTACTGTATCTACCATCCTTACAGGCTCTGGTTCCAGATCATAGTCCTCAAATCCTCCTGTACATTTGGTCCAAAACTTCATATCATGCCACCTTGACTTTGAAACTCCCCTCCGTCTAAACTCAGCGTGATTTGGTACACTTCTATCAAATCCCCGAGCTTTCTTACGCCAAATATACCCTCCGCTTCTCCATTCCAACATTGTGGCTGAAATGCCTCACCCCTGTATGTAGCTCTCTAATCATCTCTCCTTTCCACCCTGAAGAAAGGTCCCAAGCCAAAACATCATCAAGCCAAAGGATTTGAGTATAGGAGCAGGGAGGTTCTACTGCAGTTGTACAGGGTCTTGGTGAGACCACACCTGGAGTATTGCGTACAGTTTTGGTCTCCTAATCTGAGGAAAGACATTCTTGCCATAGAGGGAGTACAGGGAAGGTTCACCAGACTGATTCCTGGGATGTCAGGACTTTCATATGAAGAAAGACTGGATAGACTCGGCTTGTACTCGCTAGAATTTAGAAGATTGAGGGGGGATCTTATAGAAACGTACAAAATTCTTAAGGCGTTGGACAGGCTAGATGCAGGAAGATTGTTCCCGATGTTGAGGAAGTCCAGAACAAGGGGTCACAGTTTAAGGATAAGGGCAAAATCTTTTAGGACCGAGATGAGGAAAACATTTTTCACACAGAGAGTGGTGAATCTGTGGAATTCTCTGTCACAGAAGGTAGTTGTGGCCAGTTCATTGGCTATATTTAAGAGGGAGTTAGATGTGGCCCTTGTGGCTAAAGGGATCAGGGGGTATGGAGAGAAGGCAGGTACAGGATACTGAGTTGGATGATCAGCCATGATCATATTGAATGGCGGCGCAGGCTCGAAGGGCCGAATGGCCTACTCCTGCACCTATTGTCTATGTTTCTATCACCTATCCATGTTCTCCAGAGATGCTGCTGAGTCACTCCTGCACTTTGTGTTTTTTTTTGTAAAACGACCATCTGCGGTTCTTTGTCTCCCCACCTGTCACCTTGCTTGCTTTGTCCAGCCTGGACTCACCCAGTTCACAGGAAAAACGTTCAACATCCAGAACAGTATGGCCAATTGTATTGAACTAGTCTCAGGATATGGGGTTGGTTGGATAAGATTAAGATAAAGACAAGTTTCTTCCATTAGAGAGCTAAGAATCACTGCAATCTCCTGTTTTGGATAGAAGGGGGGAAATGAGGAGGCTAATTCATTGGAGAGATTCAGGTTGAGATAGACACATTACTTGGTGTAGGGTTATTGAGGAATAAGTAGGATTAGTGGGGTTTGGGTGAAAAATGGGGCGAACTAAAGAAACAGAAGTGGACCATTCACCTCCTAATGCTCCCTGTGAGAGATCGGAGCCTAACTGTCCTCTCCTAATCCAACACCAGCGATTTCCCAGCGATTTCCCAGTTGAAAGCGGAGAGTTCTTCATGACAACTCCCCACACCGTGTCCATTACACAAGACAATATTGTTGTTACCTCATCAAAAATTTCCTTCAGGAAGTTGATTTCATCGATCAGGCTCTCGAGCTTTGCCTCCAGCTCCACCTTGTTGAGATAGCTCTCGTCAACATCCTGCTAGGAGAAGGAAGAGACAAGTGTGAAGTGTGTGGAAACGTAGAAAATAGGTGCAGGAGTGGGCCATTCGGCCCTTTCGAGCCAGCACCGAGTCAAGATCTCAGTGGAAATCTTGCCTGGCTCTTTGTCCACTGCAGTCATGCTACCTGGCGTTTTATGCTTCGCTGTTCAGGCGACAAGCTGCATGCTGCAAGACAAGATCCTGCTGGGACCCTCAAAACCAAGCTGCCCCTGGTCCATCACTGGGGTAGGCGGGTGCATATCTTGCTGGGCCACACTTGGTGCCAGCGGAGAGAATCCAAGCATGTCCAAAGTGGGTGTCACGGCGGCACAGCATTAGAGACCCGGGTCCCATCGTAACTACGGATGCTGTCCCTACCTAGTTTGTACGTTCTCCCCGTGACTCTGCGAGTTTTCCCTCGGGTCTCCAGTTCCCTCCCACACTCCACTCGGTAAAATTCTCCCTAGTGTGGAGGATAGTGCTGGGGTACGGGGCGACCACTGGTCGGCGCGGACTCGGTGGGCTGAAGGGCCTGTTCCCGCGCTGTATCTCGAAACGAAACTAACAAACTAAAATGGCCACTGTGCCAAAGTACCGGAAATGGCTGGTGATTAGTACACTGGTCAATGACAACATAGAAGAAGAAAAAAACCCAATGGTGGCAATTTGAAATGGCAGACCGACTTCCACCCCAACTTCCTAACACAAAGTAGGAATTCACTGGAATTTAGAAGGATGGGGAGGGGGGAGGATCTTATAGAAACATATAAAATTCTTAAGGGATTGGATAGACCAGATGCAGGAAAAAATGTTCCAATGTTGGGGAAGCCCAGAACCAGGGGTCACAGTTTAAGAATAAGGGGTTGGCTATTTAGGACTGATATGAGGAAAAACGTTTTCACCCAAAGAGTTGTGAATGGGTGGAATTCTCTGCCACAGAAGGCAGTGGAGGACAATTAATTTGATGTTTTCAAGAGAGTTAGATTTAGCTCTTCGGGCTAACAGAATCAAGGGATATGGGGAGAAAGCAGGAACGGGGCACTGATTTTGGATGATCCCGGGGAAAACCCACGCAATCCACGGGGAGAACGTACATATCATTGGCTCTGACCTCCCCACCATTGAAGGGATCTATCGCAGTTGCTGCCTCAAAAAGGCTGCCAACATCATCAGGGACCCACACCATCCTGGCCACACACTCACCTTAACCATATAACCATATAACAATTACAGCACGGAAACAGGCCATCTCGACCCTTCTAGTCCGTGCCGAACACATAATCTCCCCTAGTCCCATATACCTGCGCTCAGACCATAACCCTCCATTCCTTTCCCATCCATATAACTATCCAATTTATTTTTAAATGATAAAAACGAACCTGCCTCCACCACCTTCACTGGAAGCTCATTCCACACAGCTACCACTCTCTGAGTAAAGAAGTTCCCCCTCATGTTACCCCTAAACTTCAGTCCCTTAATTCTCAAGTCATGTCCCCTTGTTTGAATCTTCCCTACTCTCAGTGGGAAAAGCTTCTCCACGTCAACTCTGTCTATCCCTCTCGTCAATTTAAAAACCTCTATCAAGTCCCCCCTTAACCTTCTGCGCTCCAAAGAATAAAGCCCTAACTTGTTCAACCTTTCTCTGTAACTTAGTTGCTGAAACCCAGGCAACATTCTAGTAAATCTCCTCTGTACCTCTCCGCTGCCATCAGGTAGAAGGTACAGGAGCCTGAAATCCATACAGACAAGCAACCCTTGGTCAGGATCGAACCCGGGTCTGGCACTGTAAGCGCTGTAACTCCCCTCCTCTCCACAAATGGGACTGACATCTCACACAAACCCACCTTCTTGATCATGACAAATTCATTCTCTTTCTCTGTGCGCATGTTAATCTCATCTTCATACCTGCGGAACAATAAATGCTGGAATTAGCAATTTCATGGCAAAAGCCACATGTAGAATATCCACAAAAGCCGATTATGACAGGCATAGATAGGGTAGACAGTCAGAAGCTTTTGTTCACAGAGTGGGGAATATCAAAGACTAGATTTCAGGGCCAAGTTTAAAGGAGATAATAATAATAATAATACATTTTATTTATGGGCGCCTTTCAAGAGTCTCAAGGACACCTTACAAAAATTGAGCATGTAGAGGAAAAACATGTAAGGGGAATGAAATAAATAGTAGAGACATGACTAGTACACAAAGTAAAGACAGAATTCAATACAAAACACAGTATGAGGCAATTAATGCACAGATGAAAAGGGACGGGGACGTGGGGCTAAGGATAGGCAGAGGTGAAGAGACGGGTCTTGAGGCGGGACTGGAAGATGGTGAGGGACACGGAATTGCGGATCAGTTGGGGGAGGGAGTTCCAGAGCCTGGAAGCTGCCCTGGAGAAGGCTCTGTCCCCAAAAC
The DNA here is from genome assembly GCF_010909765.2 of Amblyraja radiata. Lineage (NCBI taxonomy): Eukaryota > Metazoa > Chordata > Chondrichthyes > Rajiformes > Rajidae > Amblyraja > Amblyraja radiata. Next base: position 4,640,870 of record NC_046001.1, read on the forward strand.
TGCAGAGGTTGGACTTGTGGATGGAGAGGAGACCGGCTGATGTGGATCTGAGGGACCGTGAGGGTTGGTAGGGGGAGAGGAGGTCAGTGAGATATGGGGGGGCCAGATGGTGGAGGGCTTTGTAGGTGAGGACCAGGATTTTGTAGATGATCCGGTGGGAGATGGGAAGCCAGTGAAGGTTTTTGAGGACTGGAGTGATGTGATGCCAGGATTTGGTGTGGGTGATGAGTCGGGCAGCTGCGTTCTGGACCAGTTGGAGTCAGTTGATGTAGGTGGAGCTGATGCCAAGGAGAAGTGAGTTGCAATAGTCCAGTCGGGAGGAGATGAAGGCATGGATGAGTCTTTCAGCAGCAGGCGGTGTGAGAGAGGGTCTGAGTTTGGCGATGTTGCAGAGATGAAAGAAGGAGGTTTTAATGACATGGCGGATGTGAGGCTCAAGGGAGAGGGTGGAATCAAAGATCACGCCAAGGTTGCGGGCCTGGGGAGATGGGGAGACAGTGGTGCCGTCGATGGTGAGAGTGGGGTTATTGATTTTGCTGAGTGTGGCTTTGGAGCCTATGAGGAGGAATTCTGTCTTATCGCTGTTGAGTTTGAGGAAATTATGTTGCATCCAGGTTTTTATAGCTGGCAAACAGGAGTTGATATGGGAGAGGAGGGGGTTGTGGGGGGATTTGGTGCCAAGGTAAATCTGGGTGTCATCAGCGTAACAGTGTGGGGGCAGGTTTTTTTTAATTTATTTTTTACACAGTGGGTGGTGAATGCCTGGAACACACTGCCAGTGGGTGGTGGTGGAGGCATATACGATAGTGGCGTTTAAAAGGCTTCTAGATGGGCTCATGGATATGCAAGGAATGGAGGGATATGGATCATGTACACAGGCGGCGATTAGTTTCACTTGGCATCATGTTTGGCACAGACATTGTGGGCCGAAGGGCCTGTGCCTGTGCTGCACTGTTCTATGTTCCATGATCACCTCAAGAACACTTTTTCAATAAAACCAGCCTAGAATCGTTTTTAAACACATCTTCCACACGACACTGCTGGAGGGAACTGCAGATGCTGGTTTAAACCGAAGAAAGACACAAAAAGCTGGAGTAACTCAGCGAGACAGGCAGCATCTCTGGAGAGAAAGAATGGGTGACATTTTGGGTCGAGCCTCTTCTTCAGACTGGTTCGGGATAAGGGAAACTGGTCCTTACCTTCCACCCCATCAGCCGCTGAATCCGAAATTACCGCCACCTCCAACGGGATCCCACCACATTTTCCCATCTCCACCCCTTTTCCGCCTTCCGCAGAGACCGTTCCCTCTGCAACTCCCTGGTTCACTCATCCCAAACCACCCCCTCCCCAGGTACCTTCCCCTGCAACTGCAGAAGATGCAACACCTGTCCCTATACCTCCTCCCTCGACTCATGCAGGGACCACGACAGTCCTTTCAGGTTAGGCTGAGATTCACTTGCACCTCCTCCAACCTCATCTACTGTGTCCGTTGTTCAAGATGTGGACTCTTATTCATCGACAAGACCAAGCGCAGACTGGGCGATCGTTTCACTGAACACCTTCGCTCAGTCCACCTGAACCTACCCGATCTCCCGGTTGCCAAACACTTTAATTCTCCTTCCCATTCCCACACAGACCAGTCTGAAGAAGGGTCTCGACCCAAAACATCACCCATTCCTTCTCTCCAGAGATGCTGCCTGTCCCGCTGAGTTACACCAGCTGTTTGTGTCTATCTTCCACACGACATTGTTCAGTAAAATAGTGTGCTTCTGGTATCAAAATGATGTATGCTGAATGTTAAATATTTACAACTTACAAACTGACCTTTTAAACCCAGCCTGTCCAACAGATTCAGAAGTTTATGTTTCCAGTACTTAACACAGGCTCCCCGGAGACAGATTGAAGTGCTGATAACAGTGTCCCGTTATCAGGGCCAGATTTAGATAGAGAGGCCCTAAGCTATTTCACTTGTGAGCCCCCCCCCCTCCCTCCCAATCCCCCACCCCCACGACTAGAGGACCATGACTACCCGACAGTGACAGTGTGACATTTTTAGATCCTACTGTATGTTGTCATTAAACAGTTGGTTTTAAAATACATATTGGATTCATCGCGGAGCAGGCGATGCTTTACCTGGATTGCCGTTTGAAGCTGGAGTGTTGGGCCTGTGGCAGGGATTGGGGCCGGAGGAAGGCAGGTGAGTGGACTGAGGCCGAGGCAATGTCTGGTGGAGGGGTGGTGGGTGGTCAGGGGGGAGGGGGGGTATGAGGACTGTAGTGTGGGTGGGGAAGAGCTGGGGTCACATGGTTTGAGGGGAATGGGGAAGACCCAGAGGAACAGCCACTGAGATTACCAGGGTTAGGGGGCCTAGCACTAGGACCCAGTGCAGTCAAACACGGGGCAGTGGGAGTTAGCAGCGTGGAAACTTCAGGCCCGGTGCTGAGTCCAGGCTGCAGGTAAGGCGATGGCTGCGGGCTGCTGGAGGGCGATGGAGTGGCCAGGGTCAGCGGGCAAAGAGTAGGAGGTCCCGGTGGGTGGATGGCCAGTGAGGTGAGTCGGCCCCCCTAGATCTCGAGGCCCTAAGCTTAAGCTTGTCCAGTTTATACGTAAATCCGGCTCTGCCCGTTATAAGTGATGGGAGCAGAATTAGGCCATTCAGCCCATCAAGTCTGCTCCGCCATTCATGGCTGATCTATCCCTCCCTCCCAACCCCATTCTCCTGCCTTCTCCCCATAACCCCCGACACTCACACTAATCAAGAATCTATCTATCTCTGCCTTAAAAATAGCCACTGACTTGGCCTCTGTGGCAAATAATTTTACAGATTCACCACCCTCTGACGAAAGAAATTCCCCCTTATTTCCTTCCTAAAATTAGAGTTATGTTCAAAAGTGGGTGTTGAATACACTGTTTAAGAAGGAACCGCAGATGCTGAAAAATGGAAGGTAGACAAAAATGCTGGAGAAACTCAGGAGGTGAGGCAGCATCTATGGAGCGTAGGAAAAAGGCGACGTTTCGGGGCGAGACCCTTCTTCAGATATTTGGATTCAGACTGTTGGATAAACTGATGCCCTGTGGTTCATGAGACACTTCGGACTGAGCCATCACGTTACCTGTCCGTTTCCCTCCACAGATGCTGCCTGAGCCGCTGAGTTTGTCCAGCTCTGTACCCAGGGTTTTTCTTGTGCAATGTTTCCATTTCAGAAGGGACTTACCCTTGTGTCAACCGTCAATGGGACCGTGACAGTTTGCCTTCAGGGCAGGGGCGGTGACACAGAGTTCCTTCAGCTTATTACCATACAAGAGATCCTGCTGTAAAGTGGATGTAGAAATCTGTGTGTGCAGCAAAGGGCCAGTACAGGATCAAACAACCTGCCCAGTCAGTCAACACTCACTGGCCCGACACATGCACGAAGGATGCCATTTGGCCAAGAGTCAGGGATACCAGCTACACTCTAGCACCAGTCACTGCTTTTCACTCTCATCGGGAAGAAAGTACAGGTGTCTGAAAACTAACGTCCAGGTTCAGGAGCAGTTTCTTCCCCACAGCCATCAGGCTATTGAACACTACACAACACTAACCTCTATGGACTTCAGTTTGTATTTTGCACTTGAAGTTTAAGTCATTATGTGTAATATCTATCTCTCCCCCCTAACCCCATTCTCCTGCCTTCTCCCCATAACCCCTGACACCCAACTAATCAAGAATCTATCTATCCCTGCCTTAAAAATATCCACTGACTTGTGGCCTCCACTGCCGTCTGTGGCAATGAATTCCACAGATTCACCACCTTCTGACTAAAGAAATTCCTCCTCATCTCCTTCCTAAAATTAGAGTCTCTCCCCATTGAGTTATGTTGAAAAAATCTGTCAAATCTCCCGCCTTAATAATATCCATTGACTTGGCCTCCAGGGCCGTCTGTGGCAATGAATTCCACAGATTCACCGTCCTACTATAGAGGCAGCTTTCGGAATTTGGACCACGTACTTTGTCTTGTAGTCTTCCACCAAGCCCTGCACGTTGTCCAATTCGACTCCCATGCGCAACTTCTCCTGGGCCAGGCCGTCTATCTGCAGCTTGAGGTTGTTGGCGTAAGCCTGGTACAGGGAGTCGATGTTGGACGTGCGCGACCCCCTCTCTTGCAGCAGATGCCAGTGAGTCTCCAGCTGCTTGTTGCGTTGCTCCAGCGACCGCACCTGAAACACACACACCAGCGCGCTTGGGCAAGATGGACACGAAATGCTGGAGTGACTGAGGCAGCATCTCCAGAGAGAGAGGGAAACGAACGGGTCGAGACCCTTCTTCAGACTGGGGGTCAGTGGGGAGGGAGGCACGGACATACGGAAGAGCAAGGTATCTCCTCGCCCCGTGTACACGCGTGGAGCCGGTTCCACTTGAAGACAGGCAGCATCTCTGGAGAGAAGGAAAGATGTTTCAGGTCGAGACCCTTCTTCAGACAGAGTCAGGGGAGAGGGAAACGAGAGATGTACACGGTGATATTGAGATATAGAACCTTATGCCACAGACAGCTGTGGAGGCCAAGTCAGTGGATATTTTGTAAGGCGGGGATAGACAGATTCTGGATTAGTACGGGTGTCAGGGGTTATGGGGAGAAGGTAGGAGAATGTGGTTAGGAAGGAGAGATAGATCAGCCATGGTTGAATGGCGGAGTAGACTTGATGGGCCGAATGGCCGAATTCTGCTCCTATCACTTATGAATGAAATATATACAAAGTAGTAAGGATGATTAAGGGAAACAGGCCATTGTTGGCTGTGGGGAAGGCGATAGCGAGTTCTACAGACACTGAAACTCAACTGGACGACAGTGAAACTAGTACAACGGGGGAGGGGATGGAGAGAGAGGGGGTGCAAGAGAGATAAGTCAATGTTCATACCGCTGGGTTGTAAGCTGCCCAAGCGAAATATGAGATGCTGTTGCTCCAATTTGGATATGATCCGTGCTGTTGCCAGGGTAACACACTCACCGATTTTTTTTAGTTTCCTAACACTCAATCTAATACAAAATAGAGATTAACCTTTGGACTTTTGTGGCGCAGCGCGTTTCAAATTAACGCGGCTCCGTTGTACGATGTTAATGCAGGTAGCCGACACGTTCGGTTTTATAGAAAGCCTATCCGGAAAATGTACTTTAAATTCTAATGACCCTAACTACAACAAAACGGCGGAACCCCGAGCAAAACGCAAATTAGTGGAGTGTTCGGTTTGAAGAAGGGTCTCGATCTGCCCATGTCCTCCAGAGATGCTTCCTGACCGGGCTTGTACACTCTGGAGTTTAGAAGGATGGGAGGGGATCTCATTGAAACATGTAAGATTGTTAAGGGTTTGGACACACTAGAGGCAGGAAACATGTTCCCGATGTTGTGGGAGTCCAGAACCAGGGGCCACACAGTTTAAGAATAAGGAGTAAGCCATTTAGAACGGAGACGAGGAAACACTTTTTCTCACTGAGAGTGGTGAGTCTGTGGAATTCTCTGCCGGTTCTCTGGATACTTTCAAGAGAGAGCTAGATAGGGCTCTTAAAGATAGCGGAGTCAGGGGATAGGGGGAGAAGACAGGAACGGGGAACTGATTGGGGATGATCAGCCATGATCACATTGAATGGCGGTGCTGGCTCGAAGGGCCGAATGGTCTACTCCTGCACCTATTGTCTATTGACTCTCCGCGCTCTGTGTCTTTTGGAAGTGTTGGAGGAACTCCGCAAGACACGACTTTTAGGGTCGGGGTTCAGTCTGAAGAAGGGTCCAGACCCGAAACGTCGCCTGCCCATTCCTCTCCAGAGGCGATGCCTGGCCCGCTGAGTTCCTCCAGCACTTTGTATTTTGAGTAATCTCGTGTAGGCGTGTTGGGTTTTATTTTAATTCAAGGAATCAGACTTTTAAAAAAAACCGGAACGTAACTAGATTCAAGACAAACAAAGCAATAACATTTTTGAGTCCGTCACGGTGGATTGACTTTGTCAATCGCCGCCCACACGGTGAAATAGCGGGCCAAGCTCTCACCTCTGCAATCGCCAATAAGGTACAGGAGCCTGAAAACTGTGACGGCCAACGATAGCTTTTCCCTTACAAACAAGCTCGTCACAAAATGCTGGAGTAACTCAGCGGGACAGGCAGCATCTCTGGAGAGAAGGAATGGGTGACGTTCCGGGACGAGACCCTTCTTCAGACTGCTAAACGCTACACTCCAAAAATAAACTCCGAACCACATACACTTGGGGCCATTGTTTTTTTGTATATACTGAACTTTTTTGTCGTTTAGTGTTCACTGGAAGTTAGAAGAGCGAGAGGGGATCTTATAGAAACATATATAATTCTTAAGGGATTGGACAGGGTAGATGCAGGAAAAATGTTCCCGACGTTGGGGGAGCCCAGAACCAGGGGTCACACACAGTTTAAGAATGAGGGGTCGGCCATTTAGGACTGAGATGAGGAAAAACATTTTCCACCCAGAGAGTTGTGAATCTGTGGAATTCTCTGCCACAGAAGGCAATGGAGTCAAGTCAAGCCACATTTATTTCTATAGCACATTTAAAAAACAACTCTCGTTGGCCAAAGTGCTTTACATTTGTTATAAGAATAGTATAAACAAACAAACTACATACATATATACATATAGCCCTCGCTCAGTGGACGTCAGGAAAGTTTTGAGTCTTGACTTAAAGGCCGATTCACTGGATGTTTTAAAGAGAGAGATTTAGCTCTTAGGGCTAACAGAATTAAGGGATATGGGGGAGAAAGCTGGAATTGTGAATGTGTTCAAAAGGGAACTGCAGATGCTGGAATGTCGAAGGTACACAAAATTGCTGGGGAAACTCAGCGGGTTTCGGCCCGAAACGTCGCCTATTTCCTTCGCTCCATAGATGCTGCTGCACCCGCTGAGTTTCCCCAGCAATTTTGTGTACCTTGGAATTGTGAATGATCAGCCGTGATCATATTGAATGGCGGTGCTGGCTCGAAGGACCTAATATTTCTCTATCTATTCCCCCCTTTTTTTTTTTTACCTTGTCGATGAAGCAGGCGAACTGGTTATTCAGCCCTTTGATCTGCTCCTTCTCCTGGTTGCGGAGTTCTTGAAAAGCCTGCCCATCCTCGAAGTGCGGCACCTCCAGCGACAGGGGCTTGATGCTGACCCGCGGCGCCGCCGCCGACGTCAGGTAACCGGCGGATCGCACCGAGCTGGCCCGCTGCATCGCCGAGCCGGGGGTGTAAGACTGGCTGCTGAATCTCTTGGTGTGGTACAAGTTGCGGCCGGCCATGTCAGCGTACGGGGGGAAGAACTCTCGCGAAGAAAAAGAAGAAGGGAAAAAAAAGAAACAAACTTTTTTTCTCTCTAAAAAGACTTTTTCTTCTTTGACTTCGAAGCGGTCTCGAACTTGCTTTTCGCCCGAGGATACTGCGCTCCCGTTAGTCGGGACAGGTATTTATTCAATTCTGGCTCCCTTATTGGGCAGAGATTGAGTCAGAGGCTGTTTGCCACCCATTATTGGTCGTGCCTCTCACCCAATCGCCCAGAGGCGGATGGTATATAAAGTTTACAAACTTCCTTGCGAGTTGCTTATTGTTTCTCTCAGTTGTTTTGTCAACTTCTTTCCAGTTGCCACACCACACCACACCTGCGCCGAGATGAACACATCAAGATATTCCTCCATGTCGTCCTACGGCGGCCCGACCTACAGCCAGTCTGTGCGGAGATCCATGCCTCTGCAGTCCAGCGCTAGCAGTGTTAGCGGCTTCGGCAGCCGCTTAGCGGTCAGCCGAGTCTCCAGCTCCCTCCACCGCTCCGGCTCCTTCGGCAGCGGCGGCAGCGGCAGCGGCAGCGGCATGGGTGGCATCGGCATGGGTGGCATCGGCATGGGTGGCATCGGGGCCGGCTCCAACCAGAAGGAGACCATGCATGATCTGAACGACCGGCTGGCCAGCTACCTCGACAAAGTGCGCAACCTGGAAAGCGCAAACGCCCAGCTGGAACTGCAAATCCAGGAGCACTTGGACGCCCGGGCGCCCAGCAGCCGCGATCTTAGCGTCTACGATAAACCCTTGAACGATCTTCGTAAAGAGGTAAGAAGGAACTACAGATGCCGGTTTAAACAAAGTGCTGGAGTAACTCAGCGGGACAGGCATAGCTAGTTTTGTTTATAGAGTTAAGCATACACGTTACTGCCAAGTGCAAGCAACCGTAAGGTATTAAGAACATAGATGTGTGGGAAGGAACTGCAGGTGCTGGTTTAAACAAAATGCAGCGGGTCAGGCAGCATCTCTGGAGAGCAGGAATGGGTGACGTTTTGGGTCGAGACCCTTCTTCAGACTGAGAGTCGGGGAGAGGGAGATACAGAGATAATGAAGTGTAAGGTGTGAAAATAGGACAAAGGGGATGAAGATCAAGGATCATGTAGAATAGATCATTGTAAGCTGGGAGAAGCAAACAACAAAGCAAACAGCGATGCATGTCTAACTATCGGCGAAGAGGGAACCGCGAACAAGCAGGAAAGGGGCGAGGGGGTGGGTGGGCGAGGTGTGTATGGTGGGGGGGTTTGCCAGCGAGGTTGGCCGAGTAACCACAGATGCCAAACGCTCTGACCCGGGTCTGCTTGAAACCCCTCCAGGTCTTTGATATGACTGTGGACAACGCCCGCCTGATCCTGCAGATTGATAATGCCCGGCTAGCGGCTGATGACTTCAGAGTGAAGTGAGTGTGGCTCCATACAACGCATTCCTCTCTCCCCCCTCCCTCGCCCTCTCCCTCCTGCCTATTTTATCCTTGCATTGATTTGAACACAAAGTGCTGGAGGAACTCATCTCTTTCTCTCTCTCTCTCTCTCTCTCTCTCTCTCTCTCACACGCACACACTCCTCGCTACCTGTGCAGGTGGGAGTCAGAGCTGACCATCAGGCAGTCTGTGGAGAACGACATCAATGGTTTGCGCAAAGTCATCGACGATACCAACATTGGCCGCCTGAACCTGGAGACCGAGATCGAATCGATGAAAGAGGAGATGATCTACATCAGGAAGAACCATGACGAGGTGAGTGAGCTCCACGCTGGCAGGAGAGAGGGGTGGGGGGGGGGGGGGGGGGTGGAGGGAAACAGGGGGGGGGGGGCGGTGGAGAGGGATCACACCTTACACTTGGACCACCAGCTAGAATATCAGCAACACTGCTTTTGATGGAGAGTGAAAAATAGACCATTGAAAAGCCCAGTTTCGACACATAAATCAGAAATAAGTCTCAGCCCTGGCCACTCTCTCTTCTCCCCTCTCCCATCGGACAAGTGTGAAAAAAACACACCTCCAGATTCAGGGGCAGTTTCCTCCCGGCTGAACTGAACCATCCTCCCACCAACTAGAGAGCAGTCCTGAAGCCTCATCTACCTCACTAGAGATCTTCAAATTATCTTTAATTGGACTTATCTTGCACTAAAATTTTTACCCTTCATCTTTTATCTGTAACACTGACTGTACCCATGTGTAGTCAGTCTTTCCACTGACTGGATAGCACGCAACAAAAAAAGGCTTTTCACTGTACCTCGGTACACGGGACCACTTTAGCTCTCTCCACCGTTATTCACAACTAGACACCTTGGCAAGATGGCGTGGAGACATGTGCAAGGAGGAACTGCGGATGCAGGTTTAAACCAAAGACAGACACAAAAAGCTGCAGTGACTCTGCAGGGCAGGCAGCATCTCTGGAGAAAAGCAATAGGTGACGTTTCGCGTCGAGACCCGAAGACGGGTCTGAAGAAGGGTCTCGGCCCGAAACGTCACCTATTCAAGAGTCAACTGTGTTTTATTGTCATATGTCCCAGATAGAACAATGACATTCTTACTCGCAGCAGCACAACAGAATATGTCAACCGAGTGCACTCCAGAACCAGGGGGTCACACAGTTTCAGAATAAGGGGTAGAACTGAGATGATAACAAACTTTTAGGACATTTCGGACTGAGATGAGGAAAAACATATTCACCCAGAGAGTTGTGAATCTGTGGAATTCTCAGGGCTAATGGAATCAAGGGATATGGGGAAAAGGCAGGAATGGGCTACTGATTTTAGATGATCAGCCATTATCATACTGAATGGTGGTGCTGGCTCGAAGGGCCGAATGGCCTACTCCTGCACCTATATTTCTATGCATCTACTGGAACTATTCCGCTTCCCCAGAGATGCTACCTGGGCTGCTGAGTTACTCCAGCTATGAGTGGCGTTGGAAACATAGAAACATAGACAATAGGTGCAGGAGTAGGCCATTCGGCCCTTCGAGCCTACACCGCCATTCAATATGATCATGGCTGATCATCCAACTCAGTATCCTGTACCTGCCTTCTCTCCATACCCCCTGATCCCTTTAGCCACAAGGGCCACATCTAACTCCCTCTTAAATATAGCCAATGAACTGTGGCCTCAACTACCTTCTGTGGCAGAGAATTCCACCGATTCACCACTCTCTGTGTGAAAAATGTTTTTCTCATCTCGGTCCTAAAAGATTTCCCCCTTATCCTTAAACTGTGACCCCTTGTTCTGAAACATGTCCGAGTTACTCCAGCTATGAGTGGCGTTGGAAACATGTCCGATTTTCTTTCCACAGGAGGTCAAAGCCATCCGCTCTCAGATCAGCGACTCGACCGTGCATGTGGAGGTGGATTCCCCTCGCGGCCCGGATATGACCAAGATCATTGCCGAGATCCGGGGTCAGTACGAGAAGGTGGCTCAGAAGAACAAGGAAGATGCCGACAACTGGTTCAAGACCCAGGTGAGTGGAACGCCGGCTCTCGGCAACAGCGGTCAAGTTGCCGCCGCCCCGTAGCGACCGCCCGGTGACGCTCACGGACATTACCTCCCTCCGATGCTTCTCTTTGCAGATGGATTCCTACACGGTGGAGGTGCTGCAAAACAACGACGATCTCGACGGTGCCAAGGGCCAACTGGGTGACCTGCGTCGCCAGTACCAGAGTCTGGATGTTGAACTGCACAGTCTTCTGAGTGTGGTGAGAACTGGCGCCGTACCTTGCCCTCATACTCTTGGCGGCTTCAGAAAATGGAGCATTACAGCACAGGAACAGGCCCTTCGGCCCGCAGTGTCTGTGCCGAACATGATGCCGAGTTCGCCCAGAGAGACATTGCCCATTTGTGGAAGTCTCTGCCTCACAAGGCAGTGGCGGTCGATCCACTGGATGCATTCAAAATAGAGTTAGATAGAGGTCTAGGGGCTAGCGGAATCGAGGGGTCTGGGGAGAAAAGGCAGGCATGGGGTACTGATTGTGGATGATCAGCCATGATCACATTGAATGGCTCGAAGGGCCGAATGGCCTACTCCTGAACCTATTTTTTATGTATCTATAACGGAGAATATCGAACAGTACAGTACAGCACAGGAACAGGCCCTTCGGCCCACCATGTCTGTGCCAAACACAATGCCAAGTTCAAATGATTCCATCTGCCTGTGTCCAAGCACCTTCCATCCATATCCCTGGATATGTGACCTTCCCAGTCGGGACTGCTTCTCCAGTCTGACGGGAAGAACATGTTTGCCAAGACCAACTCTTACCTGCCTATACCTGATCCATTGCCCTGTAATATCCATGTGGCCATCTAAAAAGCCTCTTAAACGCCGCCATTGTCTCTCCCTCCACTGCCACCCCTGGCAACGAGTTCCACGCCCCTGATACTCTGTGTTAAAAAAATTGCCTATCCGTCTCCAATCTGTGGAATTCTCTGCCACAGAAGGCAGTGGAGGCCAATTCATTGGATGTTTTCAAGAGAGAGTTAGATTTAGCTCTTAGGGCTAACGGAATCAAGGGCTATGGGGAGACAGCAGGAACGGGGTACTGATTGTGGATGATCAGCCATGACCATATTGAATGGTGGTGCTGGCTCGAAGGGCTGAGCGGCCTCCTCCTGCACCTATTGTCCATGTTTCTATTCCACTTTCCCCTCTCACCTCATTACCAAGTGTTGGGCCTATCCACACTGTGGGGGGGGGGGGGGGGGGGGAGGTTTTAACTGTCAACCCCCCCTCCCCCCTTATTCTGCACAGGTGTCATGAATCGCCCAGAGAGAATCGGGTTCTAAGTGGCAAAATATATATATTTTTTATCAATTGCAGAAAAACTCGCTGGAGGGCACCCTGTGCGACACAGAGCAGAGGTATGAGATGGAGCTGCAGAAAATAAATGCGTTGATCACTGCACTGGAGTCTGACCTGATGCAGGTGCACCTTGAGATGCAGGCCCACGCGAATGACTACGAGCAACTCTTGAACATAAAGATGAAGCTGGAGGCAGAAATTGCAACATACAGACGTCTGCTGGATGGCGAAGACATTGGGTAAGCGGGGCCTTCAACTACAGTCCCCCTCCCTCCACGTCTGCCCTCCCCCCTGCCACCCCATCCCACCTTTACTTTAGACTTTAGAGATAGAGTGCCCGAGCCCGTGCCAGCCACAGATCACCCCGTACACTAGCACTATCCTACGCACAGCCGGAACAATTTCACAACTTGCTGCTGAGGCCAATTGACCTACAAACCCGCACGTCTTTGGAGTGTGGGAGGAACCCGGAGCATCCGGAGAAAACCCATGCGGGTGGGTGGTGGGGAGAACGTGCAAACTCCATACAGACAGCACCCGTAGTCAGAATTGAACCCGGGTCTCTGGCGCAGTGAGGCAGCAGCTCTACCCGCTGCGCCACCGTGCCGCCCTATTCTACCACCTTTATTCTATTTGCATGCGTATAATTGCCGTGGGCGGTTTGAACTCACTGACCTTTGCTTTCTCCTTGTTTTTACAGTGGACTCGTTGAATCCACAAAAGGTGAGACCATCTGATTGCCTTCAGGAACTTTGGGAGTATAATTGTGTCCATGAGATGAACATGCCTGACCATGTTGTTTTGTCATCGTGGTACCAGTATTTCCCTCTGTGTGTGTGTCTCTCTCACCCTCTCTCTCTCTAGCTAGCAGCCTCCTCCTCCCAGAGTCTATTGGGATACTTTACATCAAAGTAAGGGGTACAGAGAAGATTTACAAAGATGTTGGCAGGACACGAGGATCTGAGCTATAGGGAGAGGTTGAGCAGGCTGGGACTCTATTCCTTGGAGTGCAGGAGGATGAAGGGTGATCTTATAGAGTTGTATAAAATCATGAGAGGAATAGATCGGGTAGACGCAGAGTCTCTTGCCCAGAGTAGATGAATCGAGGACCAGAGGACATAGGTTTAAGGTGAAGGGGAAAAGATATAATAGGAATCTGAGGAGTAACCTTTTTCACACAGAGGGTGGTGGGTGTATGGAACGAGCTGCCAGAGGAGGTAGTTGAGGCTGGGACTATCCCAACGTTTAAGAAACAGTTAGACGGGTACATGGATAGGACAGGTTTGGAGGGATATGGGTCAAACGCAGGCAGGTGGGACTAGTGTAGCTGGGGCATGTTGGCCGGTGTGGGCAAGATGAGCTGAAGGACCTATTTCCACGCTGTATCACTCTGTGACTATAAGTATCCAGCTGTACTTTAAGGCCCATCTCCTCTGCCCAAGCACCTTGTAGATGCCATAATCAGTCTGAAGAAGGGTTTCGGCCCGAAACGTTGCCTATCTCCTTCGCTCCATAGATGCTGCTGCAACCGCTGAGTTTCTCCAGCATTTTTGTGTACCTTGTAGAACCTGCCTGTTTAAGTTGCATTGGTGCGAATGGGATGAGCATTCAACTGAGGGTAGGCGTAGATGCAGACCTGTTACGTGGGCAAGCATGCATTGCCGGCTGCGCATCTCCGCTCATCGCATTATTTCATTGCATTTACAGGCGTTTCATCGCATACCATCAAGAAGACCATGACCACCACCCAGAAGCTGGTGGACGGCAAGGTGGTGGCCGAGAATGAGCTGGTCGTCATCAAGTGATGTCGCCAATGCCGCAAGCAGCGCCTCTACGCCACGCCACGACAGCCCGAGCACACCTGGCCTCTTGCAGCTTATCCGCCTTCTGTAGCTCGGCTCAATAAAGACATGGCTTAAATTTCACATTTCTCTCTCGTCGCTTTAATTCAGAGAAAAGGGATAATAATCCCAGCAAATGCAAGTGATGGTGTTGCAAATGCTTTTCATTTGTGCAACGGGTTTAGCCTCAGGTTTATTCTTGTCACAGGTACCGAGGGTCCCTATTCCCTGGAGCGCAGGAGGATGAGGGGGGGGGGGGGGATCTTATCGAGGTGGATAAAATCACCAGAGAAATAGATCGGGTAGGGACGCACAGAGTCTCTTGCCCAGAGTAGGGGAATCGAGGACCAGAGGACACGGTTTTAAGGTGAAGGGAAAAAGATCTCATAGGAGGTTGACAAAAGTTCTGGAGAAACTCAGCAGGTGCAGCAGCATCTATGGAGCGAAGGAGATAGGCAACGTTTCGGGACGAAACCCTGAAGGAAATAGGCAACGTTTCGGGCTGAAACCCGGAAGGGTTTCGGCACGAAACGTTGCCTATTTCCTTCGCTCCATAGATGCTGCCGCACCCGCTGAGTTTCTCCAGCACTTTTGTCTACCTTCGATTTTCCAGCATCTGCAGTTCCTTCTTAAACAAGATCTAATAGGAATCCGAGGGGTAACTTTTTTCCACACAAAGGGTGGTGGGTGTATGGAACGAGCTTTCGGAAGAGGTAGTTGAGGCAGGGACTATCCCAATATTTAAGAAACCGTTAGACAGGTACATGGATAGGACAGGCTTGGAAGGATATGGACCAAACGCGGGCAGGTGGGAGTAGTGTGGCTGGGACATGTTGGCCGGTGCTGGCGAGTCTATCACTCTTTGACTCTTATGATGTACAATGCATAGCTTTTCATGTTATGCAAAATTGGGTAATACTATACAAAAATATAACCCGTTTAGCTGGGAAATAGAGTGGGGGAAACCGGCCCTTCAGCCCATCGGGTCCGCGCCGACCAGCGATCCCCGCTCACTAACACTATCCTACACGCACACAAGGGACAATTTACAATTTTACCAAAGCCAATTAACCTACAAACCTATGCCTTGGGAGTGTGGGAGGAAACCGGAGCTCCCGGAGAAAGCCCACGTGACCATGGGGAGAACGTGCAGACAGCACCCGTAGTCAGGATGGAACCCGGGTCTCTGGCGCTGAGAGGGCCTGTCTCCATGCCGCAAGACAATGACACTCTGACAACCCAATGCGATGGTCCTGTCTTTCCCTCAGCCGTTTGTTGCTGTCATCTGTGCATTAAAGCTGTAAACCTGCGGGCTATACCAGTGTGATGAACACTACAACAATAGACAATAGGTGCAGGAGGAGGCCATTCGGCCCTTCGAGTCAGCACCGCCATTCAATGTGATCATGGCTGATCATCCACAATCAGTACCCCGTTCCTGCCTTCTCCCCATATCCCCCGACTCCGCTATTTTTAAGAGCCCTATCCAGCTCTCTCTTGAAAGCATCCAGAGAACCGGCCTCCACCGCCCTCTGAGGCAGAGAATTCCACAGACTCACAACTCTCTGTGAGAAAAAATGTTTCCTCGTCTCCGTTCTAAATGGCTTACTCCTTATTCTCAAACTGTGTGTGGCCCCTAGTTCTGGACTCCCCCAACATTGGGAACAACTTCATTGCAACTCCACCCAAAAATAGTTTTTCTGCCTCCATTTTAGTTTCAATCTCTCTCTCTGGGTCTCCGCCAACAACATTCAATCATGGCTGCCTTCTCCCCTTATCTCCGCTTTAAATACACAAAGGCTTGGCCTCCACAGCCGGCCTGTGGCAATGAATTCCACAGATTTGCCACCTGAGGCAGAGAGTTTGGACATCAAATGGGCTGCTCATTTGGTATTGTCTGAGCAGTTTTTCACTGGCTCTGACTCCCCTTCAAGCATGAAAAGAGACGTCGAGAACTCATCGGAACCCGGGCTGATAGAGAATCTGCATTTACTAGTTATTAAAAAGCTCAGTTAAGGGCCTGTCCCAACCTTGAAGAAATGAGAATCCCTCCTAATACATAAACAAGACCAATTCTTAACGAGTCGGTCTCCATTTATTGATTTCTTGGACTCATGTGGTGCAACTGTATTGTAAAAAGCAAATGTTTCAGGTTTGGGTGAAAGATGATCAAGAATATAAAAACTCATCTCCTAGTGTCTATTTGCTAATCTCTCTCCTGCTCTCTCTTCTTTACTTCTCTTCCTCAATATCTCTTTGTTTTATACACACTACACTTTTCTCTACTCTCTACTATCTCTTTCTTTCTTATTTCTCTCTTTAAAAAAAAATGAAAATGAGAATGTATCAGGTCAACATATATTTGGCATCTGAAAAAAGTATTGTACTTACTTCTAATAAAAATTTTTTTTAAAAAGGGCCTGTCACACTTGGGCGCCATTGGCGCGTCACGTAGGTGGCGCGCGAAGATTTTGTGAATCACAAGATCCTGGGGTGCCGGGCGCGACTGCGCGTCATTGTCTACGCCACCACGCAGCATGCGCGCGTAATGCACGCCATGCGCGCTTCACGTGCACGTCCTGAAGCGTAAATTATGTCGCGCAAATGACGCCCAAGTAGTGGCAGCAGGTAGGGAGACTGACTAAAACCTCCGGGAACCGCACGGAAATCTTGGGTGGGGCGCAAAGTCTCCAGAGGTTTCCGTTCAGGTTTCCTAAGTGGGACAGGGGCATTATGGAACGCATTAAATCCAGTCTACCCAGCGGCCTTGACCCACTGCAGTTCGCCTGACGCCACAACAGGTCCTACACCCATCTCTGGATAAGAGAGACACCAATGTCAGACTCCTATTCACAGACTACAGCTCTGCCTTTAATGATGTTATCCCATCCAAGCTCAACACCAAACTCACGGGACTTGATCGACCAGGTTCAGGAATAGCTACTCCCCCACAGCCATCAGGCTATTAAACCTGGCTCGGACAAAACTCTGAACATTAATAACCAATCATCTGTTATTTGCACTTTACCAGTTTATTTATTCATGTGTGTATATATTTATATCATGGTATATGGACACATTTATCTGTTTTGTAGTAAATGTCTACTATGTTCTGTGTGCTGAAGCAAAGCAAGAATTTCATTGTCCTATCAGGGACACATGACAATAAACTCACTTGAACTTGAAGGTCATGAACTGACTGAGTCTCTCACGGGGCCACTTTAAATGGCTCATTCAATCAAACAGGTGAATGCAAGACAGGCAAAGATAGTGTCAGAGCTTCTGCTTCACCCAACATCTGATCAGCGGGTGAACTGATGAAGGGGCCATCGCAATGGTGATGTATTATTTAATGAGACTGCCAATAACCCCTGTGTTACAGATAGAATAACACACACTTAGGATTGAATTACATCACTCCAACAAGGTTTTGAATGGCATTCAGCTGCCAAGTTTAGCTCGACAGTTTAATCTGGGTGGCTCAGCGGGTAGAGACACTGCCTCGGAAGGCACGCTGACCCCGCCACTTCCTCAGGAAATTCGGTGACTCTCACCAACTTCTACAGATGCGCCACGCACATCCACGCTGTCGGATCAGCATCGTGGCCAAGATGGCGAGGAATGGCAGAGAGTGGTGGATAATAATAATAATGGATGGGATTTATATAGCGCCTTTCTAATACTCAAGGCGCTTTACATCGCATTATTCATTCACTCCTCAGTCACACTCGGTGGTGGTAAGCTACTTCTGTAGCCACAGCTGCCCTGGGGCAGACTGACGGAAGCGTGGCTGCCAATCTGCGCCTACGGCCCCTCCGACCACCACCAATCACTCACACACATTCACACACATTCACACACAGGCAAAGGTGGGTGAAGTGTCTTGCCCAAGGACACAACGACAGTATGCACTCCAAGCGGGATTCGAACCGGCTACCTTCCGGCTGCTAGCCGAACACTTAGCCCATTGTGCCATCATGTAGCCCGGTCCATCACACACACCACACTCCCCCACCATCGACTCCGTCTACACTTCACACAGCCTCGGGAAAAGCAGCCGACAATATCAAAGACTTGTCCCTCTCCCACCCCCGGTCATTCCTTCTCCCCCTCCCCCCAGCTCCCGTCCGGCAGAAGGTACAGAAGCTTGAAAGCCCGCACCACCAGCCTCAGGAACAGCTTCTTCCCCTCTGTTATCAGGCTTCTGAACGGTCCTTCCACAAGCTCGGGTACTGTCCGATTCACCTCTACCCCATTGTGGACATTGGACTTTGCCTGTGGAACTGATGCGTTACAATGCTGAGATTCTGCACTCTGTATCTTCCCCTTTGCTCTGCCTATTGGACCTGAGTTTGACTGGATTGTCTTTAAGTGCGGTATATCTGATCTGATTGCAGGACACTCGTATCTCAGCATTCGTGACAATAAGAAAGCGAAACATAAACTTAAAGCTCCAGACCTCGGGTGCTGTCTGCGTGTGTGGAGTTTGCACGTTCTCCCTGTGACCTGCGTGGGTTTCCCCCGGGTGCGCCGGTTTCCTACCACATCCCACAAAGACGTGCGGGTTTGTAGGTTAATCGTCCCTCTGTAAATTGCCCCCCTGGTGTGTGTGGGAGTGGATGCGAAAGTTGGATAACATAGAACTTGGCTGAACGGGTGACGGATGGTCGGCATGGACTCAGTGGGCCGAAAGGCCTGTTTGAATGCTGTATCTTTCAGTCCAGTTCAATGCACAGTCAAATCCACACGTGCCAGTGGATTGGAAAAACCTTCCTCGAACAATAATGAATAATCGGTCAGCTGTCAATTTAACATCTGAGATTGTTAACCTAACATTTAGTTTTTAGTTTTAGAGATACAGCGTGGAAACAGGCCGTTCGGCCCACCGAGTCCGTGCCGACCAGCGATCCCCGCACACTAACACTATCCTACACACACACTAGGGAATTTTTTTAAATATTTACACCAAACCAATTCAACTAGAAAGCTGTACGTCTTTGGAGTGTGGGAGGAAACCGGAGCACCCGGAGAAAACCCACGCAGGTCACGGGAAGAACGTGCAAACTCCGTACAGACAGCGGCCGGAGTCAGGGTCTCTGACGCTGTGAGGCAGCAACTCTACCGCTGCTCCACCGTGCCGCCTTGAGATGGTTGGAGGTCCGGGCTAAATGTGAGAGGAACCCTTGAACTGATCGAAGGCAGGGGTGTATCAAGAGGCCAGGTTGATTGACTGACAACTAATCCCTCTGCATTTATCAGCCTTCTTATCAAGAATTCATTAGTTTGCCAGACTGAGCAGGAATTTAGGATTATCCAAATATTTATGGTCAGAAATTTCGAAAAACACATTTGCGCTGATGTCTGGAATAACTCCAGTACCAGCCCTACAGTGATAAGGGCACTGTCTGCATCTGTAACCAGCAGAGACATAGAAACATAGACAATAGGTGCAGGAGTAGGCCATTCGGCCCTTCGAGCCAGCACCGACATTCAATATGATCATGGCTGATCATCCACAATCAGTACCCCGTTCCTGCTTTCTCCCCATATCCCCTGACTCCGTTAGCCCCAAGAGCTAAATCGAACTCTCTCCCAGTGAATTGGCCTCCACTGCCTTCTGAGACCCATGCAGAAGCTGCTGACAAGGGTGAGCTGTTCACAAATAGATTGCAACGTGTATCGGTGCGGCAGTAGAGCTGGTGCCTCACAGTGAAACAGAGGTCCGGGTTCGATCCTGGCCTCGGGTGCTGGGATTTGCATGTTCTCCCTGTGGCCGCGTGGGTTTTCTCCGGGTGCTCCAGCCAGCGGCGGTGGTTATATGGAATGCACAGTGTCTTTTGCCCAGAGTGGGGGGATCGAGAACCAGAGTTCATAGGTGTAAGGTGAGAGCGGGGACAGATGTAATAGGAACTTGAGGTGCAACTTTTTTACACACAAGGTGGGAGGTATACGGAACGAACTTCCGGGATAAGGTAGTCGAGGCAGGCACATTCTTAAAACATTCTTAAAGATAGCGGAGTCAGGGGATATGGGGAGAAGGCAGGAACGGGGTACTGATTGGGGATGATCAGCCATGATCACATTGAATGGCGGTGCTGGCTCGAAGGGCCGAATGGCCTACTCCTGCACCTATTGTCTATTGTAATCGATTATTATTATCTGTTCAACATGATCATGGCTGATCATCCAGAATCTGTACCCCGTTCCTGCTTTCTCCCCATATCCCTTGATAAAGAGATCAGGGGGTATGGAGAGAAGGCAGGTACGGGATACTGAGTTGGACGATCAGCCATGATCATATTGAATGGCGGTGCAGGCTCGAAGGGCCGAATGGCCTACTCCTGCACCTATTTTTATATGTTTCTATGTTTCTATGATTCCGTTAGCCCTGAGAGGTACATGGATAGGACGGGTTTGGAGGGATATGGGCCAAATGCGGGCAGGTGGGTCTGGTGTAGATGGGGCTTGTTGGTCGGAATGGGCGAGTTGGGCCGAAGGGCCTGTTTCCACGCTGTATGACTCTATAAGGCTCACAAAGGAACACATTATACGCGGACGACAGGATAAGGATGATTCATGCACCTTCCTCATTCGAACCTGAACTCCCCTTAATTGAAGTAACCTGATATTAGGTAATGATTAATTCAAGAGGGATATTTTGGTAGTGTGTTAGGTGGAGTGTGGTGAGCAGGCTCGATCTGTGCAACTACTCACAGGCGGACAGCTTGCAGAAAGCCTTCGAAACAAAAGAAACCCTAGTCAGGATTTGTTTAAAAAAAAGTAATGGATCGGACGGGTATAGAGGGATTAGATGGATATGGGCCAAACACAGACAATAGGCAATAGACAATAGGTGCAGGAGGGGGCCATTCAGTCCTTCGGGTCAGCACCGCCATTCAATGTGATCATGGCTGATCATCCCCAATCAGTACCCTGTTCCTGCCTTCTCCCCATATCCCCTGACTCCGCTATCTTTAAGAGCCCTATCTAGCTCTCTCTTGAAAGCGTCCAGAGAACCGGCCTCCACCGCTCTCTGAGGCAGAGAATTCCACAGACTCACCACTCTCTGTGAGAAAAAAGTGTTTCCTCGTCTCCGTTCTAAATGGCTTACCGCTTATTCTTAAAGGGTTTCGGCCCAAAACGTTGCCTATTTCCTTCGCCCCATAGATGCTGCCGCACCCGCTGAGTTTCTCCAGCATTTTTGTCTACCTTCGGTTTTCCAGCATCTGCAGTTCCTTCTTAAACTGTGGCCCCTGGTTCTGGACTCCCCCAACATTGTGAACATGTTTCCTGCCTCCAGCGTGTCCAAACCCTTAACAATCTTATATGTTTCAATGAGATTCCCTCTCATCCTTCTAAACTCCAGAGTGTACAAGCCCAGCTGCTCCATTCTCTCAGCATATGACAGTCCCGCCATCCCGGGAATTAACCTTGTAAACCTACGCTGGGCTCCCTCAATAGCAAGAATGTCCTTCCTCAAATTAGGGGACCAAAACTGCACACAATACTCCAAGTGTGGAAGACAGGGTGGAACTGGTGTAGATGGGGCACAGAATGCTGGAGTCACTCAGCGGGACAGGCAGCATCTCTGGAGAGAAGGAATGGGTGACGTTTCGGGTCCTCGACCCGAAACGTCACCCATTCCTTCTCTCCAGAGATGCTGCCTGTCCCGCTGAGTGACTCCAGCATTTTGTGTCCAACTTCAGTGTAAACCAGCATCTGCAGCTCCTTCCGACCTCACCGTGTAGATGGGACCATGTTGGTCGTCGTGGGCAGGTTGGGCCAAAGGGCCTGTTTCCATGCTGACTCTGAGAGGGGGTTGACTTTGTTTTACACACAGAGGGGTGGTGGGCGCGTGGAACGAGCTGCCAGAGGAGGTAGTTGAGGCAGGGACTATCTCGGCTTGAAATAAAACTGGATTTGGAGCATGGATAGAAAAACAATCGTGCAGGAAATAAATGCGGAAAAAAAACCGATTGGTCCAAACGACTAAAGGTGGCCTTCTGAGAATTTAAGGCCAGTGATAAAAGAGAATAAAATCCTTAAAGCCACCAGAGTGCCAAGATTACCGTAATTTAAAGTGGCAAAAGGCCAGGTTTCTCTTGAGTTGTTCTTGGGGTGGAAAAGTCTTTTAATTGAAAAACAGAAAGCAATTAAATTGAATAATGGCCTGCAATAAGATCTGCAGGAGTGAACTGCTTCAGACGCTTGTTTGAGACCCGGAGAGCATTCTTTGAAAAGCGCCATTACCTCGACACAAAGGGACAGGTATAGCCTTTCACAACACCGTTTACCTGGGATGGGCTCAATCAACAGGTATTTCTTTACTCAGAGGGTGGTGAACCTGTGGAATTCTTCGCCACAGAGGGCTGTGGAGGCCAAGTCAGTGGATATTTTTAAGACAGAGATAGATAGATTCTTGATTCTGGATAGACTCGGCTTGTACTCGCTAGAATTTTACTGGATAGACTCGGCTTGTACTCGCTAGAATTTAGAAGATTGAGGGGGGATCTCATAGAAACTTACAAAAGTTCTTAAGGGGTTGGACAGGCTAGATGCAGGAAGATTGTTCCCGATGTTGGGGAAGTCCAGAACAAGGGGCCGGTCACAGTTTAAGGATAAGGGGGAAATCTTTTAGGACCGAGATGAGGAAAATATTTTTTACACAGAGAGTGGTGCATCTGTGGAATTCTCTGCCACAGAAGGTAGTTGAGGCCACAGTTCATTGGCTATATTTAAGAGGGAGTTAGATGTGGCCCTTGTGGCTAAAGGGATCAGGGGGTATGGAGAGAAGGCAGGTACAGGATACTGAGTTGGATGATCAGCCATGATCATATTGAATGGCGGTGCAGGCTCGAAGGGCCGAATGGCCTACTCCTGCACCTATTGTCTATGTTTCTATGTTTCTATGATTAGTCCGGGTGTCGGGAGTTGTGGGGAGAAGGCGGGAGAATGGGGTTGGGAGGGAGAGATAGATCAGCCGTGATTTACGAACGGCGGAGTCGACTTGATGGGCCGAATGGCCTCATTCTGCTCCTAGAACAAGCTCGGAACGGAATTTGAGGCGGATTCGTTCACAGTTTATGGTGGGTGGGCGGTGGTCCGGTCAGATGGATGGTAATGGATTGATTCATCGATTGAAAGATACAGCGAGGATACGAACCCTTCGGCCCACCGAGTCCATGCCGGCCCTCGATCAGCCGTTCACACCAGTTATCCCAATTTCTCATCCACTCCCTGCACACAAGGGGGGCAATTTACAGAGGGGCCGGTAGACCTGCAAACCCGCACATCTTTGGGATGTGGGAGGAAACCGGAGCACCCGGAGAAAACCCACGCGGTCGCGGGGAGAACCTGCAAACTCCACACAGACAGCACCCGAGGCCAGGGTCGAACCGGGGTCTCTAGTGTGGTGAGGCGGCAACTGTACCAGTGAAAGGAGTGGGGAGTGGTGGGTGGGGGCTGTGGGGGGAGGGGGATTGTCGGGAAATATCCAATTAGCCACTTTCACCAAAGGACTTCTGTGATGCGTTGAGGACCTGAGGGCTGTGATGGGAATAACGCCAACAACAGCAACAATTCCCCACTTTTTCTTTTCCCCTACAAAATGCTTTTATTCAGAACAAACAAAAATACAAAGTAGTAACACGATCAAGGAATGCCTATATTGGCATTTTACAGACAAAGTCATCAAATTAAAATATTAACATTTTTATCAACAATACATGCGACCCCCCCCGCGGTGACTAGCGTTCACGGAAGGCCCCCAGAGTCCCCGTGGACACCGCGTGCGTGCTCCCTCTCCAGGGACGCGCGTACACGGACGTAACCCCCGGAAAAGGGGCGGGCAGCCGACCGCTGTACGCCCATCGACTGCCCGCTGCCTGGACCCGCCAACGGCCATCTTGGCCAGGCCCAGGAGCAGACCGACAGGCTCAAACGGAATTTCGTTTGAGCCTCTCTGAGGTTCAAATGACATGTAATAAATATTGTATTGTATTGTATTGAGACCAACAATTTCCCACTGTGTGCAGGAAGGAACTGCAGACGCTGGTTTGCACCGAAGACAGGCACAACATGCTGGAGTAACTCAGCGGGACAGTCAGCATCTCTGGAGAGAAGGAATGGGTGACGTTTCGGCTCGAGACCCTTCTTCAAGATTCCTTCTCTCTGCTTCGAGCAGGATGGCGGATCCTGTAAGTCCTCCTGCAGGACGACCAAATGTATAAACTGCACCGGCATCAAGGTGCAGGAGTAAGTAACTCAGCGGGACAGGCAGCATCTGTGGAGAACACGGATAGGTGACGTTTCACAGAGTGCTGGAGTAACTCAGCGGGTCAGGCAGCATCTGTGGAGAACATGGATAGGTGACGTTTCACAGAGTGTTGGAGTAACTCAGCGGGTCAGGCAGCATCTGTGGAGAACATGGATAGGTGACGTTTCACAGAGTGCTGGAGTAACTCAGCGGGTCAGGCAGCATCTGTGGAGAACACGGATAGGTGACGTTTCACAGAGTGCTGGAGTAAGTAACTCAGCGGGTCAGGCAGCATCTGTGGAGAACACGGATAGGTGACGTTTCACAGAGTGCTGGAGTAAGTAACTCAGCGGGACTGGCAGCATCTGTGGAGGACATGGGTGGGCAACGTTTTGGGTTGGGACCCTTCTTCAGACTGGCACCTCTGCAGTGATGTGGGGAAATTTCCAGCGGTCAGCATTCACACCGCAGTTTCCCGCAAACCCCGCGATGATAATGGAGAGACACGGCGTGGAAACAGGCCCTTCGGCCCACCGTGTCCAGGCCGACCAGCGATCACCTGTCCACACTAGTCGTGTGATATCCCACTCCCGACACACCGGGTGTGATGTACAGCCGGCCAATTAACCCGCAAGCCCGCACGTCTCTGGCATGTGGGAGGAGACCGGAGCACCCAGAGAAAACCCACGCGCTCACAGGCCGAACGTGCAAACTCCACACAGACAGCACCCGAGGCCATGACACAGCATCAGAGGTTCGATCCTGACTACGGGTGCTGTCCGTCTGTGTGGAGTTTGCACGTTCACCCCGTGACCTGCATGGGTTTCCTCTGGGTGCTCGTTCCATACACCCACCAGGGTATGCTTGGAGGGATATGGGCCAAACGCAGGCAGGTGGGACTAGTGTGGATGGGACATGTTGGGCAAGTTGGGCCGAAGGGCCTGTTTCCATGCTGTGTCACTTTCTGACTCTAAACATGGTGTGTTTACCAGCTGCTGGTTCCAGCCAACAACAGAATCCACAGTGCCCTTTGCCCAATTGTGCCCACTCCACCCTGGGCACAGCGGGCTGGCATCACCTGCCAAGGGAATGAGATGGCACAATGGAAAAGGTGATCTTTGGAACTGGATGTGAATTAATCCTGGACCTTTGAAGATCTAAGCAACGAGAGGCTTTGAACTGCCTCCTGTTGCACAGAGTGCAGTTTAAAGGATAATATTCTCACATTAATAACACAGGTTGTATTTCAGAAGATTAGATTGCCATCTCTTGCTTTACAACAGAAAGGATTAGCACTCACAAGTGTTGGTTCAAGCTATAGGTGATTTAAAACCCTGCCTATTATCTTTCCGCCCAACAATGTGAGCAAGACTGGTTTGGGGCACAAACTCCTACTTCCTGGTGCAATCGTAGAGTCACACAGTGTGGAAACAGGCCATTCGGCCCAACTTGTCCATGGTGACCCATCTACACTAGTCCCACCTGCCCTTGGCCCATATCCCTCTAAACCTGTCCTATCCATGTACCTGTCCAAGTGCCATTTAAATGTTGGTATTATACCAACCACCTCCTTTAGTTTAGATTAGTTTAGTTTAGTGATACAGCGCAGAAACAGGCCCTTCTGCCCACCGAGTTCGTACCGACCAGTGGCCCCCGCACATTAGCTCCATCCTACACCCACTAGGGACAATTTTTATATTCACCAAGCCAATTAACCTACAAACCTGTACGTCTTTGGAGTGTGGGAGGAAACCGAAGATCTCGGAGAAAACCCACGCAGGTCACGGGGAGAACGTACAAACTCCGTACAACAGCACCCGTAGTTGGGATCGAACCCGGGTCTCTGGTGCTGTGAGGCAGCAACTCTACCGCTGCACCACCATGACCGTCTCTATGATAGTTTAGTTTAGTTTAGTTTAATTGAGTTGAGGAGTTGAGTTGAGTTGAGTTGAGGAGTTGAGTTGAGTTAAGTTAAGGAGTTGAGTTGAGGAGTTGAGTTGAGTTGAGGAGTTGGGTTGAGGAGTTGAGTTGAGGAGTTGAGTTGAGGAGTTGAGTTGAGGAGTTGAGTTGAGGAGTTGAGTTGAGTTGAGGAGTTGAGTTGAGGAGTTGAGGAGTTGAGTTGAGGAGTTGAGTTGAGGAGTTGAGTTGAGGAGTTGAGGAGTTGAGTTGAGGAGTTGAGTTGAGGAGTTGAGTTGAGTTAAGGAGTTGAGTTGAGGAGTTGAGCTGAGTTGAGTTGAGTTGCGTTGCCATTATTACGGTTGGCGTGGTGTTTGCTGACAGCGCTTCCCCCGCGTCTGTGTATGTGCACAAACCTGCACGCCGCCACCTCTGTGTTGATTATATCAACACCTCCAATGTAAATCCAACAAGGTAGCATCATGGAACAACGCTCAATGACATCTCTTTGAAATATTGATGCTGTGAATTGTTTTTAATGTGTTCCCTCTGATCTCCGTTATCATCACTAGTTGGCTCCAGTTACCGAGGACTGAGGGAGATTATTTTTGATTCACATTTCCATCAACATTGAAGTAACATCACAGTTTCCAGTGAGGCACAAAAGTGCTGCATCTCAGGCAACATGGAATCGTTGGGTGACGTTTCGGATCGGGACATTTCTCTGAAGAAGGGTCTCGACCCAAAACGTCACCCATTCCTTCTCTCCAGAGATGCCGCCTGTCCCGCTGAGTTACTCCAGCTTTTTGTGTCTATCTTCAGTTTAAACCAGCATCTGCAATTCCTTCTCACACAATAGGGAATTGTTGATTCGTTGAAAGTTCGGACGGCACGGTGGCACAGCGGTAGAGTTGCTGCCTCACAGCGCCAGGGTCCCGGGTTCGATCCCGACTGTGGGTGCTGTCGGTACAGAGTTTGTACGTTCTCCCCGTGACCTGCGTGGGTTTTCTCCGAGATCTTCGGTTTCCTCCCACACTCCAAAGACGTGCAGGTTTGTAGGTTAATTGGCTTGATGCAAATGTGTTTAAAAAAATGGTTCCTAGGGTAGGATAGTGTGTGAATGTGCGGGGATCGCTGGTCGGTGCGGACTCACTGGGTACCTGTACTAACCTAGAGACGCTGGAGTAACTCAGCGGCTCAGGCAGCATCTCTGGAGAAAAGAAATAGATGACGTTTCGGGTCGAGACCCTCCTTCAGACCTTCCTACACAAGCCTGTAGGTGAATTGGCTTCTGTAAATTGTCCCCAGTGTGTGTCGGATAGTGCTAGTGTACGGGGTGATCGGTGGTCGGCGTGGACTCAGTGGGCCGAAGGGCCTGTTTCCGCGGTGTATCTCTGAAGTATATGGAGTCCACGTGCAAGAGTCGCCAGGTTTTGCCGGCAATGGGACGAGCATAGATGGAGCACCGTGGGCGGCATGTGCCGAAGGGCCTGTTTCCGTGCCACGGCTTTATGACTCTAATTGCAGGAGGTTTACGACCCACTATCACGCACAGGGTGGGGCTCCACATCCTGCAGGCGAGATTGCGTGCCAAAGATCCATACAAGGTCATGTTCATAAGTCAAAGGAGCAGTAATAGGACATTCAGCCCATCAAGCCTACTCCGCCATTCAATCATGGCTGATCCATCTCTCCCTCCTAACCCCATTCTCCTGCCTTCTCCCCATAACCCCTGACACCCACACTAATAGTAAGATTAAACGAGAACTTACCAGTTTGAAGTTTGATCGTTATTTTATGAGGAGTAACGTTGAGGGATTACGTGAAGAACCCCGCCAGGACGCATGCGTGTCATTCTTCAAAGCAGCGGTGTGAAATCACAGATAACTGTAATGACTAAACATAGTAAGATTAGAGAAGAGATACCAGTTGAGTATATGATCAAGGGTGGGAGCGGAGGGCACGTAATCCCTCAACGTTACTCCTCATAAAATAACGATCAAACTTCAAACTGGTAAATTCTCGTTTAATCTTACTATTTTACTTCGGAGTCACGTGAGTGACTACGTGAAGATTTTAAAGCTCTGTGATTTCATGCCGTGGAAACGAGTCCATGCATCACATCTGCCTTGATTATGGGGAGAATAGTGCTAACATCATTAGACATCAATACGATATTGAAAACCCAACGATAAATATATTAACACCAAATTATAGCCCCTATTTATGGGTAAAATTATATTACAGAACTTAAAATTGTTTCTGCAAATGTTCCAGGTTCAATGACTGGTTTGTTATAAAATCGTTGGAAAGTTTTCTCCGTTGACCATCCTGCTGTCTTGAGGATTTGGTCCATAGGAACATCCAACTTCATAGCTGCCGATGTAGCTGCAGCCCTGGTGGAGTGAGATTGAAAAATGCTAGTGTCTACTCCAGCCTTTATTAGGACCTGTTTTAGCCATCTAGAGATGGTCTGGACTGTCACTGTTTTGAGTGGCTGTTTGTAGCTGATTAAAAGTGAAATTTCTTTGCCTCTGATGATCTTAGTATACTCCATATATAATAGTAAGTGTGTTATAATACAGAGACGATCATCTGTCGGGTAGGCCCTGAATTCTGTTTTTAGGCCTGCTGACCCCTGTCTGTTTTGTTTGACTAATTCATTGATGTGAAAAGTTAAATTTCCAGATGAAATAGTCATGTTGTCCAGCCTTAGTTTCTGTAGCGACTGGACCCTTTGTGCCGTGACCAAGGCCATCAGCATGCCTGTTTTCATAGTCAGTTTCTGTAGGGACAGAGCTGTAGCTGGAGACCAGTTTCTTAACATGGTCAGTACAATGCTCACATCCCATATTTGGGAGTACCTGGTTCTTGGGGGATTAACATTAAAAATGCCCCTCATGAGTTTGGTTACCAGGGTGTGTCCCAACAGAATGCCGCTCTGTTCCTTGCCACAGGTATGTTGACAGAGCACTTCTGGCGCAGTTGATGGCACTATGACTGAGTCTCTCATCGTAATGGAGGCTAGCCAGGAATTCCAGAACAGACGGGATGTTTATAGATCTGTGGGTGATGTCGTTGTTGTGACAGTACTTTTCCCATTTCTTGATGACACCAAGTACTGTTTTTTGGTGGACTGTCTGTGGGCCGCTGAAATAATATCCACTGTTCGGTCCGTCAGTCCCAGGTGTAGTAGAGGTGCTTTCAAACTCTACAAATTAATAGGTTTATATAATTATGACATGGGTAACTACCCTTGGTTGCGGGATGAACCAGTAAATTAGGTCTATGATGGATGGTGATGCATGGTTCTAATACCATGTCGAGTATCACCGGGACCCATGGTTGAGTAGGCCAATCGGGTACTATCAAAATACCAGACGCGGAGTCTTGCTGTATTTTCCTTAATACCCGACTGATGAGGCAGAAAGGAGGGAATGCATAAATAAACAATATCCCCCAATGCAGTGAAAATGTATCTGTTGCCGCTGCCCCAGGTTCTGGTTCCCATGAACATAATTCGATAACTGGTGTGAGCCTGGATGCGAATAGGTCGATATCTGGTGTTCCATACCGTGCTGTAATTTCAACAAATACATTTTTATCCAACATCCATTCAGTGTTTTCATTGAATTTGCGTGACCTGGTGTCTGCCACTAAATTTAGTTTACCT
The DNA here is from genome assembly GCF_010909765.2 of Amblyraja radiata. NCBI lineage: Eukaryota > Metazoa > Chordata > Chondrichthyes > Rajiformes > Rajidae > Amblyraja > Amblyraja radiata. Next base: position 4,670,635 of record NC_046001.1, read on the forward strand.
GGTAAGTAGGTAGCTGATATCCAAAACCTCTCTGGATACACTATTGCCAAATTGTGTTGGCCAGATTGTCACATGATGTCGATTTGTTTCCACCCATATGGTTGATATATGCTACCACGGTGGTGTTGTCAATTTGTAGTCTAACATGCTGGTGATATAACCCAGAACAATATGACTTAAGGCCATGGAATGCACTTAACATTCCCAGGTAGTTTATGCCCAGTGTTTGTAATAATGATGCCTCCTGTACATTCCATCTCCCCCACAGCTGGAGATGGAATTGGTAGCTCCCCAACCAAGTGCACTGGCATCAGTTTGTAGTACCATAGACGGGTTGCTGATAATGTTTGGATTGGAACAATGCCTAATGTTATCTTCCCACCATTTTAGTTCCATTATGGCCTCTGTTGGTAGCTTCATTGGTCTGTCAAAATGACCACCATAATTTTTGAGTGTTCGTATTTTGCCCTCTGTAATTTTTTGATAATGTAAAGGTCCGATTTGTGTGGCTGGAAACGCAGCCACTATTACCAATTATTCTTGCTACCAGTCTGATGGATGGTTTTGTGATGTCAATGATTTTGCTGCAAGCCTCCATTAAGGCTGCCTTTTCTTTCGGCAAAGTCACTGACATGTGAACTGAGTTAAGGGTGAACCCCAGATGATCTATTGTGTTAAATAACATCTGTGGTCACCTCTAATGGGTACTGTATAGTAAGCATCTTTAAATCGATGCTTGCCATGTAGTAACCTTAGGAAATCAATTGCATAGCAGTAACAAAGGTTTCCATCTAGTAATGAATATATAGTACGAAAGTATTCAAATTAGTCAAATCTATGATGATGCGGCAACCACCATCTTGTTTATGATAAAGATTTTGGACACGAATTCCTGTGATTCGTGTTGGGTTTCCTCCATTACTCCTTTTTATAAGGCCACTGTAGTTCAGCATGCGCTTTTGATTTTTCTTAGCCTATAAGCACGAACATTCGGTTCGGTACATGCTGAACTGGAGGGTTATGTTTTTTGTATAAATTCTATGGTATAACCCAATACTTCTGAAAATATAAGTATCGGTAGTTAATTTATTCCATGCATCCAGATAGAATTGTAATCTCCCACCAACCTCGTAAGGAACCAGACCCACCTACCTCCATGGTTACTATTGGTAGGTTTGTTACTTTTTCGGCATCCTCCGTGGACGTTGAGGCGCCGGTGTCTGGATCTGTAGTTGGGTCGGTGTTGAGGGTTAGCGCATTCCCCAGGAAGGCCGGTCTGGGCCATGGCCTAAAAAGACCGATGTTGAGTGTTCCTGGCCTTTGAGCTTTCACCAGTTTGTCTTGGCCGACTGGTGGTGCGTAGGGGTGCTGTTTCTGGCCGAAGTAGTTTTTAGACGTTGCTTTAATGAGCCCCAGGGTTTTACCCTCTTCGTCAAGTTCTTTTGCCTGTTTTGATAAGTTGCCTCCAAATAGTAATATTGGTGGTTTGGAGGTTCCAGGTTTGCATAGGCCTGCAAATTAGGGTCTAAAGCCGGTTGGATGGCACTCTTCCTAATGCTGTTTACTCATATTGGTAGTTGCAAAATAAAGCCAGTACATCCTGGTGATCTTGTGTCATGTCTTTTTCGTTTATTGTGCGGGCGAAAGCCATAATTCCCGCTGTTAGGACTTTCAGAACTTCCTGTAGTTTCAAGTCCCTGGCTCTGATTGAGGCTCCGACATGTTTTCAAACACACTGGTTGACACTGGGAACATTCAGTGATTTGCAGTTCCCTGGTGGTAAGTGTCTTGCTATGGTGTCCAATAATGCCTGTCCTTATAGCTGGTTGAATGACAAGTAGTCGATACTTGCAGCTATTTTAGGTTCCAGGTTTTGGCCAGTTTGGTCGGGTTGAATAAACTGGGACACCATATCCAATAGGTTTTCTTGCACCCCATGCACAGTAGGAGTATGTTCTGCACATCCCTCTTCAGGGTCAGCCCAGAATTGACCCCCTGTACTCCCCTCTGATGAGGGAGAAACACTGTGCAGCCCTACAAGAGGTACTGCTGTAGGACTTACTAGCTGCCCACTGTGACTAGTCTCCATCTCCCGGAGCCTGTCACTTTGGAGTATTTGCTCCAACAGCCGCTCCAACCGGCTCCAATGCTCTCGGGCACTGGCCGCTCGCGGCTGCTCCTGAAGCCGCTCCAACCGGCCCCAATGCTCACGGGCACTGGCCGTCGCGGTTGCTCCTGAAGCCGCTCCTGCTCCAGTTCCTGCAGTCGCTCCAACCGGCTCCAATGCTCACGGGCACTGGCCGCTCGCGGCTGCTCTAGTTCCCCGCTCCCAGCCACTCCAACCGGCTCCAATGCTCACGGGCACTGGCCGCTCGCTGTGACTCGTTGCAATGCGTGTAGCGATATGACACGCATGCGTCCTGGCGGGGTTCTTCACGTAGTCACTCACGTGACTCCGAAGGAAAATCAAGAATCTATCTATCTCTGCCTTAAAAATATCCACTGACTTGTGGCCTCCACAGCCGTCTGTGGCAAAGAATTCCACAGATTCACCACCCTCTGAATAAAGAAATTCCTCCTCATCTCCTTCCTAAAAGGTACGTCCTTCTATTCGGAGGCTATGGCCTCTAGTCCTAGACTCTCCCACTAGTGGAAACATCCTCTCCACATCCACTCTATCCAGGCCTCCCTCCACAGATTCACCACCCTATATAAAAGTTCCTGAACCACTCACCCCCCCCCCCCCCCCCCCCCCCATCCTGAATGACCCCTGTAACGTGCAGGAAGGAACTGCAGATGCCGGTTTACACCGAAGACAGGCACAAAGTGCTGGAGTAACTCAGCGGGACAGGCCGCATCTCTGGAGAGAAGGAACGGGTGACGTTTCGGGTCGAGACCCTTCTCAAGTCAAGTCAAGTCAAGTCAAGAGAGTTTATTGTCATGTGTCCCAGATAGGACAATGAAATTCATGCTTGCTACAGCACAACAGGATATTGTAGGCATTAATACAGAACAGATCAGTGTGTCCATATACCATAGAATATATATCTACACACATAACTAAACAGATAAAGTGCAATAGGTGGTCATAGTTCAGAGTTTGTTTGAGTTGAGTTTAATAGTCTGATGGCTGTGGGGAAGTAGCTGTTCCTGAACCTGGATGTTACAGATTTCAGGCTCCTGTACCTTCTACCTGAAGGTAGCGGGGAGATGAGTGTGTGGCCAGGATGGTGTGGGTCCTTGATGATGCTGCCAGCCTTTTTGAGGCAGCGACTGCGATAGATCCCCTCGATGGTGGGGAGGTCAGAGCCGATGATGGACTGGGCAGTGTTTACAACTTTTTGCAGACCTCAGAGGCCATGACGGGGGGGGGGGGGGGGGGGGGGGGGGAGGGTGGAAGCTGGGTTTGAGTGGTGGTAACACACAGTCTATCCCCACGCCACAGGGAAGTCAAACATCGGGTTAAACATTATACGTGGGGGAGAAAAATCGCTGTGTCGCTATGGACATTGGCCCCAGTTTAATCTGTTGATGACGGACCTGGTGGTGAAACATTTTATGGACATGTGAGTCAATGTGTGTTTGCCTTCGCCCTGCAGAAAGCACAAGGCCACAACCATACACAAAGCCAGCTTCACCCACCTATTTACAAGCTGCCATCCTGCCTCTTTGATTGAAGCATTGAAAAAGGTTTTATCAATGATGTTAGGGCGTTTCTCTGGACCCTTGCCTCCCCGCCCCGCCATGTCAAAATATTTCAACAGTTATATGAATGCAAAGTCATTAAGCGAAGGCTGAAGGTCGCGCTTTCAGCTTGATATGCGTTAATGGCGGGTTGACTAAGTTCACAAAGCAAACTCCTTTGTGTTCGGCCACTGGTAAACAAACAAGCCCTGATGAAGCCTGAATGTTACCACAGAGCAGGTTAGGGTAGGACAGGCTTGAATTGTTTCATCTGGAATGTCGGAATTTGCGGAGAGAACTGATCGAAGTTTATAAGGCATAATTAAGGTGGACTTGCGGAATCCATTGGAGGCCAAGTCATTGTGTATCTGTTACTCCAGGGATGGACACATTCTTGATCAGTAAAGGTTAATGATTATGGGGAGAAGGCAGGAGAATCCGAGACTATCTTTAATCAGATGTTATCTTGCACGAAACGTTATTCCCTTTATCCTGCATCAGTACACTGTGGACGGCTCGATTGTAATGATGTTAGATATTGTTTAGAAACTGTCAGAGAGAGCTCTTGTGGCTAATGGAATCAAGGGATGTGGGGAGAAAGCAGGAACGGGCTAGCGATTCTCGATGAGCAGCCATGATCATAATGAATGGCGGCTCTGGAGGCCAAGTGGTTTTAAGGCAGAGATAGATAGGTTCTTGATTAGTACGGGTGCTAGGGTTTATGGGGAGAAGGCAGGAGAATGGGGTTAGGAGGGAGAGATAGATCAGCCATGATTGAATGGGGGAGTGGCCTTGATGGGCCGAATGGCCTAATTCTGCTCCAATCACTTAAGAAATTATGAACCTTTTATTCCCCAGGGTGGGAATGTCAAAGAGTAGAGGGCATAGGTTAAAGGTGAGGGGAAAAGTTTAAAGGAGATGTGCGGGGCAGGTTTTTTTACACAGAGGGTGGTGAGTTACTCCAGCACTCTGTGAAATGTCACCTATCCATGTTCCCCACAGATGCTGCCTGACCCGCTGAGTTACTCCAGCACTCTGTGAAACGTCACCTATCCATGTTCCCCACAGATGCTGCCTGACCCGCTGAGTTACTCCAGCACTCTGTGAAACGTCACCTATCCATGTTCTCCACAGATGCTGCCTGACCCGCTGAGTTACTCCAGCACTATGTGAAACGTCACCTATCCATGTTCTCCACAGATGCTGCCTGACCCGCTGAGTTACTCCAGCACTCTGTGTCTCTTTCATCAACTAACCAGCATCTGCAGTTCTTTGTTTCTTTCTATCTTGTTTCGTACATATTTTCTATTCTGAATAAAGTTTATTTTTGGAAAAAAATAAATTAATTTCTCCTCCTTAGTTACCGCCCGTCACACTGAGTTCCCCCAGCAGTGTTGTTTTCAGTTCTTTAGCGAATATATTCCATATTGTGTATAAAATCATGAGAGGAATAGATCGGGTAGACGCACAGAGTCTCTTGCCCAGAGTGGGGGAATCAAGGGCCAGAGGACATAGGTTTTAGGTGAGGGGGGAAAGATTTAATAGGAACATGAGGAGTAACTTTTTAACTTAAGGGTGGGTGTATGGAATGAGCTGCCAGAGGAGGTAGTTTGGTTTGGTTTAGTTTACTTTAGTTTAGTTTAGTTTAGTTTAGTTTAGTTTAGTTTAGTTTAGTTTAGTTTGGAGATACAGCACAGAAACAGACCCTTTGCCCCACCGAGTCCGCGCCGACCAGCAATCCCCGCACACTAACACTATCCCACACACACTAGGGACAATTTTACATTTAAGCCAAGCCAATTAACCTACAAACCTGCACGTCTTTGGAGTGTGGGGGGGAAACTGAAGATCTTGGAGAAAACCCACTCGGGTCACGGGGAGAACGTGCAAACTCCGTACAGACAGCACCCGCGGTCGGGATCGAACCCGGGCATCTGGTGCTGTGAGGCAGCTGCGCCATCGTGCCGCACTAGTTGAGGCAGGGTCTATCGCAACGTTTAAGAAATAATTAGGAAGGTACATGGATAGGCAGGTTTGGAGGGATATGGGCCAAACGTGGGTAGGTGGGACTAGTGTAGATGGGGCGTGTTGGTCGGTGTGGGCAAGGTGGGCTGAGAGGCCTGTTTCCGCGCTGTGTGACTATATGTTGGTCGGTCTGGGCCAGTTGGGCCTGTTCCCGCACTGTGTGAGTCTATGTTGGTCGGTGTGGGCAAGTTGGGCTGAGGGGCCTGTTTCCGTGCTGTGTGAGTCTATGTTGGTCGGTGTGGGCAAGTTGGGCTGAGAGGCCTGTTTCCGTGCTGTGTGACTCTATGCCTCTATTGAAGGATGCAAGGTCAGGAAAACTGCCAGTGTGTTGAACAAACTCTGCCACAGTCAATATTATAAAGAGCTCTCTTCCAGTAAAAAATCCCTGCATTATCCCCTGCCAACCCGTACCACTGTAGCAACTCCCTTCAAGGTAAACAAGGCAGTGCGGACTGAGGCCATGTTACTATGCAAGGTGTGCCCTGGTTTCCCTGGCAACCAGCGCTCTGTTTGACTGCGGTGACTGAAGACAAAGCCCAGGTTTGTTTGTGTGAGGTAAATAGATGCACAAATTACTGCTTTCAAACTGATCCTTGGCAGTTTGGTGCGGTCGGTCGGTCGATGGGGGAGGGAGTGGGGCGTGGGGGGGAGGGGGGTTTGGGCCTCCTGTGACTTTATCTCCAACACAAAAATAATTACAAGTATCACAAACCTGGAGTCCACAACAGCCTGGGTTTTATCCCCGAGACCGACGTATCGATCTGTGCTGGGGGTCGGGCAGCATCTGTGGAGGCGAATGCTCGGTTTAGTTTAGAGATACAGCATGGAAACAGGCGCTATCGGCCCATCGAGTCCGCGCCGACCAGCGATCACCCGTTCACGCTAGTTCCATCCTACACACACTAGGGGGCACTTTACAGAAGCCCAATTAACCTACAAACCCGCACGTCTTTGGGATGTGGGAGGAAACCGGAGCACCCGGAGGAAACCCACGCGGTCACGGGGAGAACGTACAAACTCCACACAGAGTAGCTGTGGTCGGGTTGGAACCCGGGTCTCTGCCGGCTCTACCCGCCGCGCCACCGTGCCGCCCAACAGTTGCGTTGTCTCCTCAGTGGGAAGCCAGGCGCGGGCAAAGTCTGAACCGCTTGGAGTTGGAGCATGGCATCCTCGTGGGCTCTTTGGTCGGTTGTTTATTGGAAGAGCTGCCAACTGTGGCGGCACGGGGGCGCAGCTGGCAGAGCCGCTGCCACACAGCGCCAGAGAGGCGGGTTCGATCCTGACCTCAGGTGCTGTCTGTGTGAGGTTTGCACGTTCTCCCCGTGAAGAGTCTCGACCCGAGACGTCACCCAATCCTTCTCTCCAGAGATGCTGCCTGTCCCGCTGAGTTACTCCAGCATTTGTGACTGTCCCCGTGACATTCCTCTTCTTCAAGATTCAAGAGAGTTTATTGTCATGTGTCCCAGATAGGACAATGAAATTCTTGCTTTGCTTCAGCACCACAGAATATAGTAGGCATGAATACAGAACAGATCAGTGTGTCCATATACCAATGAATATATATACACACATAAGTAAGCATATAAAGTGCATTGGGCTATTAATGTTCAGAGTTTTGTTTGAATTGAGTTGAATAGCCTGATGGCTGTGGGGAAGTAGCTATTCCTGAACCTGGATGTTGCAGATTTCAGGCTCCTGTACCTTCTACCTGAAGGTAGCAGGGAGATGAGTGTGTGGCCAGGATGGTGTGGGTCCTTGATGATACTGCCAGCCTTTTTGAGGCAGCGACTGTGGTAGTTGTCACCTTTCCCTAGCCAACAATGATCTAATCCCTGGTCTTCATCCCCTTTGATCTCTTGTTTTCACACCTTACCCTTCCATATCTCTGTCTCCCTCACCCCCTGACTCTCAGTCTGAAGAAGGGTCTCGACCCGAAACGTCACCCGTTCCTTCTCTCCAGAGATGCTGCCTGACCCGGCTGAGTTACTCCAGCATTTTGTGTCTATCTTCGGTGTAGAAACATAGAAACATAGAAAATAGGTGCAGGAGTAGGCCATTCGGCCCTTCGAGCCTGCACCGCCATTCAATATGATCATGGCTGATCATCCAACTCAGTATCCTGTACCTGCCTTCTCTCCATACCCCCTGATCCCTTTAGCCACAAGGGCCACATCTAACTCCCTCTTAAATATAGCCAATGAACTGGCCTCAACTACCTTCTGTGGCAGAGAGTTCCACAGATTCACCACTCTCTGTGTAAAAAATGTTTTTCTCATCTCGGCCCTAAAAGATTTCCCCTTTATCCTTGAACTGTGACCCCTTGTTCTGGACTTCCCCAACATCGGGAACAATCTTCCTGCATCTAGCCTGTCCAACCCCTTAAGAATTTTGTACGTTTCTATAAGATCCCCCCTCAATCTTCTAAATTCTAGCGAGTACAAGCCGAGTCTATCCAGTCTTTCTTCATATGAAAGTCCTGCAATCCCAGGAATCAGTCTGGTGAACCTTCTCTGTACTCCCTCTATGGCAAGAATGTCTTTCCTCAGATTAGGAGACCAAAACTGGATGAAACTGTGTAAACCAGCGTCTGCAGTTCCTTCCTGCACCTTCAATCTCTCGTCCTGATGTAACCTTGTCTGGGCCGATGTCAAGTTACTGCCTGGAAGCACCCTGAGGCTGTTTTCTTTTCTTAAGAGATGCCTTGTAAACTGTTCTAGCCGTTGTCAGATTTACCAGCTCATTACAAATCATTCACTTTTTTTAAAAAGTCATCCCTTGGGTCACGGTAAAAAAAGAATGAAGGTGATGAGTAATTCCTGGGAGTCCTTTGTGGACACCTTTACTTCACACTTCATCGTACGGCGATACTTTAGCCCAACAAAAACGCATTTGTTAAACAGCAGATAGACACAAAATGCTGGAGTAACTCAGCGGGACTGGCAGCATCCCTGGAGAGAAGGAATGGGTGACGTTTCGGGTCGAGACCCTTCTTCAGACCCTTCCACATCTTGGCTCTGAGATGGAGTTTGGAGATGGCAGCGGCTCTGGAGATGAGTCTTATGCCCCTGTCCCACTTAGGAAACCTGAACGGAAACCTCTGGAGACTTTGCGCCCCACCCAAGGTTTCCGTGCGGTTCCCAGAGGTTTTTGTCAGTCTCCCTACCTGCTTCCACTACCTGCAACCTCCGGCAACCACCTGCAACCTCCGGGAACCTCACGGAAACCTTGGGTGGGGCGCAAAGTCTCCAGAGGTTTCCGTTCAGGTTTCCTAAGTGGGACAGGGGCATTAAGGGCCTGTCCCACTTCGGCAATTTTTTAGGCGACTACAAAATGGTCACCGGGGTGTCGCCTGTGTGGTCGTGAGTCGTCTCCTCAGTCGTCCGAAGAGTCGTAGCGTCTTTCTGGTCCCCGCTGGATTTTCAACATGTTCAAAAATGTTGGCGACAGTGGCGGCATTAGGTTTGGCGCCCATGAGCGTAGCTTGACTTCTCCTGACGTAGCCGCTGGCGTGGTTGTATACCAAAGATAGACACAAAAAGTGCTGGAGTAACTCAACGGGTCTGGCAGCGTCTTTGGTCTGAAGAAATGCCGCGACCCAAAACATCACCTATCCAAGTTCTCCGGAGATGTTGCCTGACCCGCTGAGTTACTCCAGCACTTTGTGTCTATCTTCGGTGTAAACCAGCACCTGCAGTTCCTCCTTATACAATGATACCGCTCCACCTGAGAACCTGAGGGGTAACTTTTTCACACAAAGGGTGGTGGGTGTACGGAACAAGCTGGCAGAGGAGGTAGTTGAGGCTGGGACTACCCCAACGTTTAAAAGACACTTGGACGGGTATGTGGATAGGACAGGTTTAGAGGGATATGGGCCAAATGCGGGCAGGTGGGACAAGTGTAGATGGGCGGTGTGGGCAAGTTGGGCCGAAGGGCCTGTTTCCACACTGTTTCACTCTGTAAACATGTTTGAATGAGTCTTCTTATCAGTTAGATGTAAGTAATTAATTTTATAGAATTCAACTTGCCTCCACCCAAAGTATTCAAGTAAACTATATCATTTGAACTAGTGAAACTGTATTTACTCATCTGCTGATAGCTTTGTGGTTACAGGGCATTAAATCTCAAAGTATTTTGACCGGATTAATTCTTTCGAGAGATTCTCTGAGGAGAATCGCCCTTCCGAATGCCTATGCCGATAACTATCTGTGACACCTACAGCTCTGATGTCTGGGTGGCTGAGTCAGTCAACATCAAACCTTATCTCAGTTCCTATCTTCACAGATGCCGCCCGACCTGCTGAGTGTTTCCGGCAATCTCCGCTTTTTATTCGGGATTGCAACGTCTGCAGATTGTTGCTTGTGGAATAGCCCGAGGGGGATGGAGAGCGTGGGTGCCCAGAGGACACCTATCGCTGCTGATTGAAAGTGTTCAAGGGGTGGCACGGTGGCGCAGCGGTAGAGTTGCTGCCTCACAGCGCCAGAGACCCCGGTTCGATCCTGACTACGGGTGCTGTCTGTACGGAGTTTGTACGTTCTCCCCGTGACCTGCGTGGGTTTTCTCCGGGTGCTCCGGTTTCATCCCACACTCCAAAGACGTACATGTTTGCATGTTAATTGGCTTTGGTTAAATTTGTAAATTGTCCCTCGTGTGTAGGATAGTGTACGGGGTGGTCGCTGGTCGGCACGGACCACAGTCTCATCGGGAACCCACCCGGGTCTCGGGTCAGGACCCTTCTTCAGTACCAAAAAAAGACACAGAGTGCCGGAGTAACTCAGCGGGTCAGGCAGCATCTGTGGAGAACATGGATAGGTGACGTTTCACAGAGTGCTGGAGTAACTCAGCGGGTCAGGCAGCATCTGTGGAGAACATGGATAGGTGACGTTTCACAGAGTGCTGGAGTAACTCAGCGGGTCAGGCAGCATCTGTGGGGAACATGGATAGGTGACGTTTCACAGAGTGCTGGAGTAACTCAGCGGGTCAGGCAGCATCTGTGGAGAGAAGGAATAGATGGCGTTTCGGGTCGAGACCCAAAATTTGAAGGTGGAAAAAATTTGTCTGTGGATAGGGCTCTTAAAGATAGCGGAGTCAGGGGATATGGGGAGAAGGCAGGAACGGGGTACTGATTGGGGCTGATCAGCCATGATCACATTGAATGGCGGTGCTGCCTCGAAGGGCCAAATGGCCTACTCCTGCACCTATTGTCTATTGTCTATTGTCTATTGAAAAAAGTGCTGGAGTAACTCAGCGGGTCAGGCAGCATCTATGGAGAGAAGGGATAGGCGAAGAATAGGCGAATAGGAAATGTTGCATATTCCTTCTCTCCACATAGATGCTGCCTCACCTGCTGAGTTTCTCCAGCATTTTGTTGTCCACCTTTGATTTTTTCCCAGCATCTGCAGTTCGTTCTTAAACATTATTGATACGTGAAATGATTTGAAGCAGTTTAACAGGCCCATTGTTTCGTCGCACAGTTGAAACGAAGAATCTAGTTGCAATATTATCTGCGCCTAGTGTTCCATAGCAAACTATTTGAACTGAGGTTACTCATTGAGGTGGAAGCAGTTAAAGATTAACTGCTCATTCATCACACTAATGTGCTGTTCGTTTCGAAGCGAGATAAGGCTTACTTCCCCCGCTGCCGAGAGAACACTGACGGGGTGGGAATGCGTGCTTCGTTCAGCTCGACGGTGAGACTGCAGGGAGTGGCAGGGTCACGGGAAGTGACTTATCTCAAAGCTCGTAGCATAATATCAGCATGCCCATTAACAAAAGCAATTATAAAACCGCTGATCACTGAATTGCCACATGTGATATGAGTCCCAACCCTTGAGCAGAGATAAAGCATTGGGAAACATCAAAGATACAAACACATAAACATGGCAAAATAGGTGACGTTGAAGGAATGGGTGACGTTTGTGGCTCGAGTCTGAAGAAGGGTCTCAACCTGAAACGTCAACCCATTCCTTCTCTCTAGAGATGCTGCCTGTCCCGCTGAGTTACTCCAGCCTTTTCCAGGGGGAGTCCAGAACTAGGGGCCACACACACACAGTTTAAGAATAAGGGGTCGGCCATTTAGAACGGAGACGAGGAAACACTTTTTCTCACAGAGAGTTGAGAGTCTGTGGAATTCTCTGCCTCAGAGGGCGGTGGAGGCCGGTTCTCTGGATGCTTTCAAGAGAGAGCTAGGTAGGGCTCTTAAAGATAGCAGAGTCAGGGGATATGGGGAGAAGGCAGGAACGGGGTACTGATTGGGGATGATCAGCCATGATCACATTGAATGGCGGTGCTGGCTCGAAGGGCCGAATGGCCTACTCCTGCACCTATTGTCTATTGTCTATTTTGAGTCCATCTTTAATTTAATTTAGTTGAGTTTACAGGCACAGGCCCTTCGACCCATGCCGACCAGCGATCACCTGTTCACGCTAGTTCTATGTTATCCCACTTTCCCATCCACTCCCTACACACTAGGGATGCGATTTACAGAGGGGCCGATTAACCTAAAAAATCCGCACGTCTTTGGGATGTGGGCGAAAACCGGAGCACCCGGAGGAATCCCACGCGGTTAGTCACAGGGAGAACGTGCGAAATCCACACTGACAGACAGCACCAGAGGTCAGGATGCACAGTCCCTTCGGCCCAACTCGCCCATGCTGACCAAGGTGCCCCTGGGATATCCCAAACCATCATTATGTGAAAATAAACAGATGGATTGAATATTAAAGGCACTTGGACAGGTACATGGATAGGACAGGTTTAGAGGGATGTGGGCCAAACGCGGGCAGGTGAGACTAGCCCAGATTGGGCATCTTGGTCGCATTGGCCAGTTGGGCCGAAGGGCCTGTTTCCGTGCTGTGTGTTACTATGGATCAGTAGAAGCTGCACTAGGTTGGATGGGGCTGCACCACAACCACAGTTACTCTAGTCCAACCTGCCAGACTACTCCTGGAGTCGATCCTCCTAATGCCAAGGAGCTTCTGTTAGTTTTTGCCTTCTCTCATCGTGCATGAAAACATACTGATAGTTGGAGGAACAGCACCTCATATTTCACTTGGGCAGCTTGTGACCCAGCAGTATGAATATTGATTTCTCTAACTTCAAGTCACCATTGCATCCTCCCCCCCCTCTCTCTCCACCCCTCCCCCACACAAGTCATTGTACCAATTTCAAAGTTGTCGTGTTGAGTTTCGTTGTCTGTAACTCATTTTCACCCAGCACACAGCTAACAATGGCCTGTTCCTTCATCATTACTTTTTTGCAGATCTTTCATTCAGTTGTTCTGTATTTCTCTACATCGGTGTCTATATCTCTCGTTTCCCTCTCCCCCTGACTCTCAATTCCGCCATTCAAACAACCCTGACCCCAGCATTCCAGCTCTAACCCTTGCTTAGAATAAACGAATTCCTTACTTTATACGTATTTGCAGCAGGTCTCAGGTGCACGGACACAGAGGTGAACAAAAGAACAAAACAAAACGAGAATCATTTGGGTCGTTTTTTTTTACTCAAATCCATTTGCAATCAAGGCCAACGTGCTGTTTGTCCGTCGAACTGTTTGCTTTGTCTCCTGCATTGAATTGTAGACATTTAAGAGGGTGCAGAGGAGATTACCACAATGATGCCAGGATTAGGGTGGTATTAGCCAAAGATCTTTGGTATTAGCGACAGGGAGAGGTTGGACAGACTTGGATTGTTTTACCTGGTCGAGGTGAAACTTGGTAAAAGTATATAAAATTATGAGAGGCGTGGACAATGTCGACAGTCAAAATGTTGTGGAAGTATTGATACGAGAGGACATAGTTTGGTTTAGTGTGTGTGTGTGTGTGTGTGTGTGTGTGTGTGTGTGTGTGTGTGTGTGTGTGTGTGTGTGTGTGTGTGTGTGTGTGTGTGTGTGTGTGTGTGTGTGTGTGTGTGTTTGTGTGGAAAAACAAAATGGCTGCCCGCTGCAAAGCACCCTTCCATTTTAAGTCAGCCAGTGTTAGTTATTCATCAACCGGTGACTGGAACAGTGGAACAGAGACATCTCTCATTCTTTGCATTCTTCCTAACTGCTAGTGGAGGGTAGCTGATAAGCGTTGAGTTGTTTACATGGTCAGAATGCTGCACCGTATCCACCTTGTCTCGGCGAGACCTTCACTGGCTGCCTTGTTCGTTATCCATCTGCCCTCCCACACTCAAGCAGACAGTCTGGGGGAGATGGGGAGGGGGCGGGCGTGCCGGCGGTGGGTTCATCCAGTTCAAACAGAAAATTAAATGCTTCAACTTAATTTACTTTAGTTTAGTTTAGAGATACAGTGCAGAAACAGGCCCTTCGGCCCACCGCGTCCGCGCTAACTAGAGATCCCCGCACACTTACACTATCCCGACACACACTAACGACAATTTTTTACATTTATACCAACCTGCACGTCTTTGGAGTGTGGGAGGAAACCGGAGAAAACCCACGTAGGCCACGGGGAGAACGTGCAAACTCCGTACAGACAGCACCCGTAGTCAGGAGCGAACTGGGTCTCTGGTGCTGTAAGGCAGCGACTCTACCACTGTGCCACCGTGACGCCGCTGATTGAGTTTAGTTTAGTTTAGTTTATTGTCACCTGCACAGTGAAAAGGTTTTGTTGCGTGCGTTCTCTCCTAATGCTAACTTCTCAATGCCCAGATTTATTGAACTAACTGAATTGCAGTTCAGCATTTGCTGCGCTGGGCATATACCAAGTCTACCCCTGCTATGTATGGGCAACATGCGGGTAGGTGGGATCAGTTAGGTTGGCGCTGTGGTCAGCAGGGACGGGGTGGGCCGAAGGGCCTGGCACTGTGCTGTACCGTTCGATGCACCTGCTCAACATCTCATTCGCCAGGTGGGAGGTGAGCCCACGCATGTCTCGAGCGGGTGGGCTAGTCTGCTCTGGGCAGCCCCCTGTGAACGGGGACCACTTTCACCCACGCTGGTGGCAACCTCAGAATTAAAGGACGTTCTTTCGGAAAGAGACGAGGAGACGATCTCTTTAGTCAAAGGGTGGTGAATCTGTGGAATTCAACTGTGGAGGCCAAGTTAGTGGGTATATTTAAGGCAGAGATGGATAGATTCTTGATTAGAACGGGTGTCAGGGGTTATGGGGAGAAGGCAGGAGAATGGGGTTAGGAGGGAGAGATAGATCAGCCATGATTGAATGGTGGAGTGGACTTGATGGGCCGAATGGCCGAATTCTGCTCCTACAACTGGTGAACTTTTGAACTCATGAGGGACACCGCTCCTCCTGAGGATGGGCAGGCAACACATTAAAACCTCACCCCACACGTACAGGGCAGTCGAGGCGATGAGATTAATTGCAAGAACCGTGAGCCAAGGAATGAAAGCATCATGTTATCAGACAAAGACGTTCTTTGAGGATATGGACAACTTACGATAAGCTGGCGAGAACGAAAATGAAATCATGGGCGAGGAATGCTATGTCGTTCGACCTTGCCCAGAACCTGAACTTGCAGGATAACTCACCCTCTCGAACCTTGCCGAGGCGAGCTATCACATAGAAACACTAATAGGTGCAGGAGTAGACCATTCGGCCTTTTGAGCCAGCACCGCCATTCAATGTGACCACGGCTGATCATCCACAATCAGTACCCCGTTCCTGCCTTCTCCCCATATCCCTTGATTCCGTTAGCCCCAAGAGCTAAATCTAACTCTCTCTTGAAAACATCCAGTGAATCGGCCTCCACTGCCTTCTGCGGCAGAGAATTCCACAGATTCACAACTCTTTGGGTGAAAAGGTTTTTTCCTCATCTCAGTTGTAAATGGCCGACCCCTTATTCTTAAACTGTGTGTGACCCCTGGTTCTGGACTCCCCTAACATCGGGAATATTTTTCCTGCATTTTTCCTCACATTTTTCCTCTCCTGCAGAGCCCGGACAAGGTCCGTGTTACCAGACAGAAGAAGGGTCTCAACTCTTTTGTGGGCAACTTGTGAGCACATTTGGGCCCCGTATCTGAGGAAGGATGTGCTGGCTCTGGAGAGGGTCCAGAGGTGGTTTACAAGAATCATCTCGGGAACGAGTGGGTTAATGTATGATGAGCGTTTGACGGCACTGGGCCTGTACTCGCTGGAGTTTAGAAAGATGAGGGGGGGAACCTCATTGAAACTGGCAGAACAATGAAAGGCCCGGATAGAGTGGATGTGGAGAGGATGTTTCCACTAGTGGGAGAGTCTAGGACCAGAGGTCACAGCCTCAGAATTAAAGGGCGCTCTTTTAGAAAGGAGGTGAGGTGGAACTTCTTTAGTCAGAGGGTGGTGAATCTGTGGAATTCATTGCCACAGACGGCTGTGGAGGCTAAGTCAGTGGAGGAAGACAAAAGTGCTGGAGAAACTCAGCGGGTGCAGCAGCACCTATGGAGCGAAGGAAATAGGCAACGTTTCGGGCCGAAACCCTTCTTCTGAATATCCAAGTCAGTGGATATTTTTAAGACAGAGATAGACAGATCCTTGATTAGAACGGGTGTCAGGGGTTATGGGGAGAAGGCAGGAGAATGGGGTTAGGAGGGAGAGACTGATCAGCCATGATTGAACGGCGGAGTAGACTCGATGGGCCGAATGGTCTAATTCTACTCCTATACCTTGAGAACCTGTGAACCGAAATGTCACCTATTCTTTTCCCCCCAATAATATCAGTGTAAGTGGGTGGTTGACGGACAGCACGGACTTGATGGACCGAAGGGCCTGTTCCCCTGCTGCATCTCTGTGGCTTTCTTGTAGCAGGGGATCGGGAGGTTGCTGTGTAACGCCCCTGTCCCACTTAGGAAACCTGAATGGAAACCTCTGGAGACTTTGCGCCCCACCCAAGGTTTCCGTGCAGTTCCCGGAGGTTCCCGGAGGTTTTTGTCAGTCTCCCTACCCGCTTCCACTACCTGCAACCTCCGGCAACCACCTGCAACCTCCGGGAACCGCACGGAAACCTTGGGTGGGGCTTGGCTTGTACTCGCTAGAATTTAGAAGATTGAGGGGGGATCTTATAGAAACTTACAAAATTCTTAAGCGGTTGGACAGGCTAGATGCAGGAAGATTGTTCCCGATGTTGGGGAAGTCCAGAACAAAGGGTCACAGTTTAAGGATAAGGGGGGAAATCTTTTAGGACCGAGATGAGGAAAACTTTTTTCACACAGAGAGTGGTGAATCTCTGGAATTCTCTGCCACAGAAGGTAGATGAGGCCAGTTCATTGGCTATATTTAAGAGAGAGTTAGATGTGGCCCTTGTGGCTAAAGGGATCAGGGGGTATGGAGAGAAGGCAGGTACAGGATACTGAGTTGGATGATCAGCCATGATCATATTGAATGGCGGTGCTGGCTCGAAGGGCCGAATGGCCTCTACTCCTGCACCTATTGTCTATGTTTCTATGTTTCTATGACAGAGGCATGTGGGACATTGGCATAAGTGGGACAAGGGCATAAGAAATTCCTCTCTGCAGTGGAATTGTTCGTTTGAATTAAATGCCGTTCTTTGTGTAAACGATAATCAGATTCCCCTCATCAATATGGGTTAACTCCTAACTGATAGCAGCTGTATTTGGGTTGATGTAGCTCAGAACTAATTACTAACTGTGATCTGTGTACATTTGTGAATAGACACACACACACATACACACACTAGTACCACCCTTCCCACCACGAGCAGAATACATGACATTCATAGACGGCCAAGCTGAAGCCAAAACAACTTATTTACAGGTGAAATAGTACACAGAGCCCGAAACACACCCAAAATACAGCCATTATTATTGGGTATACACCACATACCAACTGCGTTAACAGCTTTCAGCGTCTCGGTAAGTTCCGAAGACTCTCAGGCTCGATAGACACAAAATACTGGAGTAACTCAGCGGGACAGGCAGCATCTCTGGAGAGAAGGAATGGGTGACGTTTCAGGTCGAGACCCTTCTTCAGACAAAGCCTCTCAGTGTGAGGAAGGGTCTTGACCCGAAACGTCACCAATTCCTTCTCTTCAGAGATGCTGCCTGGCCCGCTGAGTTACTCCAGCATTTTGTGTCTATCTTTGGTGGAAACCAGCATCTGCAGTTCCCTCCTGCACTTTCAGCTTTCAGGCGAGAGTTTGGCATCCTGTAACAAGTGACTTCTCTCCTGACACTTCAAGGCTGTTCTACCTGCGTCCACAAGCTACGGGCAGCATCTCTGGAGAGAAGGAATGGGTGACGTTTCGGGTCGAGACCCTTCTTCAGACTGATGAAGGAACTGCAGATGCTGGTTTGCACCAAAGACAGACACAAAATGCTGGAGTAACTCAGCGGGACAGGCAACATCTCTGGAGAGGAATTAAAAATAGCTGAGTCAGGTGATATGGGGAGAAGGCAGGAACGGGGTACTGATTGTGGATGCTCAGCCATGATCACAGTGAATGGCGGTGCTGGCTCGAAGGGCCGAATGCCCTACTCCTGCACCTATTGTCTATTGTCCAATGTCTATAAACTAAACTAAACTAAACTTAACATAGAGAGGCAGAGAACTCTGGTCATCAAAATACTACAGATGTTGGACATCTGACTTGAAAACAGATGGGTGACGTTTTGAGTTCAAACAACACCCATTCCTTCTCTCCAGAGATGCTGCCTGTCCCGCTGAGTTACTCCAGCTTCTTGTGTCTATACTGTATTATATATTTGCAATTAAAGCCTTTTTTTGGGGGGGGGGAAATATTCAGCAAAATGGAATTCCTGTTCATGCATCCCATTTTTAGAGTTGTCCTGTTTTGCACAAATTCTTAGTTCCATCAAGCATGAGAGTGAAACTCATGATAGCATCTCGGTAGGAGAACAATAACACAAGTCTGGCTTGCCACTCCCAGGTAGCAACAATCTTCGAAATAGTCACCTCATTCTGGGAATGTTAATAAGTATAGACTAATTTGAGAAGAGATTGCTAACCAAACTGAATCATTCTGTTTGAAAGCAATTAAAGTGACAGAGAGATATAGGGCTGAAACAGGCCCTTCAGCCCACCGAGTCCGCGCTGACCAGCGATCCCCGCACACTAACACTATCCTACACACACTAGGGGCAATTTTACATTTTACACCAAGCCAATCAACCTGCAAACCTGTATGTCTTTTGGAGTGTGGGAGGAAACCAAAGATCCCGTAGAAAATCCACGCGGGTCACGGGGAGAACGTGCAAACTCCGTGCAGACAGCGCCCGTAGTCGGGATAGTACCTGGCTCTCCGGCACTGCAAGGCTGCGCCACCGTGCGGGCCCAGATACAGCACAAAAACAGGCCCTTCGGCCCACAGAGTCCACGCCGACCAGCAACATTTACACCAATCCTCCACTAATCATTTTTAATTTTTAACTAATTAACTAATTTTTAAATCTGTGACCAATCTCCCATCAATTCCCCCCAGCTTCTACCCCTCACTCACACACTAGGGGGTAATTTACAGAGGGGCCGATTAACCTACAAACCCGCACGTCTTTGGGATGTGGGAGGAAACGGGAGCACCCGGAGAAAACCCACGCGGTCACGGGGAGAACGTGCAAACTCCAGCAGGGTCCAGAGGAGGTTGACGTGAATGATCCCAGGAATGAGTGGGTTAACATACGATGAGCGTTTGACGGCACTGGGCCTGTACTCGCTGGAGTTTAGAAGAATGAGGGGGGAACCTCATTGAAACGTTACCGAATAGTGAAAGGCCCGGATGGAGTGGATGTGGAGAGGATGTTTCCACTAGTGGGAGAGTCTAGGACCAGAGGGCACAACCTCAGAATTAAAGGACGTTCCTTTAGGAAGGAGATGAGGAGGAATTTCTTTAGTCAGAGGGTGGTGAATCTGTGGAATTAATTGCCACAGACGGTGGTGGAGGCCAAGTCAGTGGATATTTTTAAGGCAGAGATAGATAGATTCTATGATTAGTACGGGTGTCAGAGGTTATGGGGAGAAGGCAGGAGAATGGGGTTAGGAGGGAGAGATAGATCAGCCATGATTGAATGGCAGAGTAGACTTGATGGGCCGAATGGCCTAATTCTGCTCCTATCACTTATGAACTTATGTAAAACGATGATTAAGTCAAATCAAGTCACATTTATTTCTATAGCACATTTAAAAAACAACTCTCGTTGGCCAAAGTGTTTTACATTTGTTATAAGAATAGCACAACAAAACAGA